>NW_026612650.1:5631122-5650535 GCF_029582105.1 Oenanthe melanoleuca | reverse complement strand
GATGCAGTCAGTGGGTGTGGTCAGTGGGTCAGTGGCGGTGGTCAGTGGGGTTTGGGCATTGGGGTGTGGTCAGTACTGTACTCGGTTAATCAGTGGGGTGGGCAATGAGTGTGGTCAGTGGGGTGTGGTCATTGTGTGTGGTCCGTGGGTGTGGTCATTGAGATGGTCATTGCGGGGATCAGTGGGGTTTGGGATTGGGATGTGGTCACTGGGGTGGTCAGAGGGTGGTCTGTGAGTTCAGTCAATGGGTGTGGTGAATGTGGTGGGTGTGGTCAGAGGGTGTGGACAGTGGGGTGGTTGGTGGGTGTGGTCAGAGGCTGTGGTCAGTGGGTGTGGTTGGTGGGTGTGGTCAATGGAGTGGTCAATAGGCAGTGGTCATTGCAGTGAGTGTGGTCAGTGGGTGTGGTCACTGGGTGGGTGTGGTCAGTTGGGTGTGGTCAGTGGATACGGTCAGTGGATGTGGTCACTGGGGTGTGGTCATTGGGGTAGTCACTGGGGTGTGGTCAATGGGGTGGTCAGTGGTCTCGGTGTGGTCAGTTGGGTGTGGTCACTGAGATGCGTGTGGCCAATGGAGCGGTGAATGGACAGAAAGTGGTCATTGCAGTGCGTGTGGGCAGTTGGGTGTGGACAGCAGGTGGGGTCATTTGGGTGTTGTTAGTGGATGTGGTCAGTGGGTGTGGTCCCTGAGGTGGTGTGGTCAATGGAGCAGTCAATGGACATAGTGGTCATTGCAGTGAGTGTGGTCACTGGGATGAGGTCAGTGGGGTGGTCATTGGGGTGTGGGCAGTGAAGAAGTGTGGTGTGGGGTATGGTCACTGGGATGTGGTCAGTGGGATGTTCAGTGGGTGTTGTGAGTGGGTGTGGTCATTGGGGTGAGGTCAGCAGGTGTGGTCATTGGGGTGTGGTCCATGGGGTGTGGTCAATGGGGTGGACATTGGATGTGGTCAGTGGGTGTGGTCAGTGGGTGTGGTCACTGAGGTGGGTGTGGCCAATGGAACAGTGAATGGACAGAAAGTGGTCATTGCAGTGGGTGTGGGCAGTTGGGTGTGGTCAGCAGATGGGGTCATTTGGGTGTTGTTAGTGGATGTGGTCAGTGGATATGGTCAGTGGATGTGGGCAGTGGGTGTGGGCAGGGGGTGTGAGCAGTGGGTATGGGCAGTCGGGTGTGGTCCCTGAGGTGGGTGTGGATTTGGAGCAGTCAATGGACATAGTGGTCATTGCAGTGAGTGTGGTCACTGGGATGAGGTCAGTGGGGTGGTCATTGGGGTGTGGGCAGTGAAGAAGTGTGGTCAGTGGGGTATGGTCACTGGGATGTGGTCAGTGATATGGTCAGTGGGTGTTGTGAGTGGGTATGGTCATTGGGGTGAGGTCAGCAGGTGTGGTCATTGGGGTGTGGTCCATGAGGTGGACATTGGATGTGGTCATTGGGTGTGGTCAGTGGATGTGGTCAGTGAGGTGTGGTCAGTGAGTGTGGTCAGTTGGGTGGGCAGAGGGTGTGGTTAGGTGGTGTGGACAGCGGGATTTGGGCAGTTGGGTGTGGTCAGTGGGGTGGTCAGTGGGTGTGGTCAGCAGATGTGTTTAGTGGTGTGTGGTCAGCAGGTGTGTTTAGTGGTGTG
This sequence comes from Oenanthe melanoleuca, assembly GCF_029582105.1. Classification (NCBI taxonomy): domain Eukaryota; kingdom Metazoa; phylum Chordata; class Aves; order Passeriformes; family Muscicapidae; genus Oenanthe; species Oenanthe melanoleuca. The sequence continues at coordinate 5,648,919 of NW_026612650.1, read as the reverse complement.
TGGTCAGCAGGGTGGGTATGGTCAGTGGGTCTGGTCATTCAGAGGAATGTGGTCTCTGAGATGAGTGTGGTCAATGGAGCAGTCAGTGGACAGAGTGGTCATTGCAGTGGTCATTGGGTGTGGCCATGAGGTGGTCATTGGGTGTGGTCATAGGGTGTAGTCAGTGGGTGTGATCAGTGACTGTGGTCATTGTGTGTGGTCATTGTGTTCAGACACTGTGATGGATGTGGTCAGTGAGGTGGGTGTGGTCAGTAGGGTGAGTGTGGTCATTGGGGTGGTCAGTGGGTGTAGTCATTGTGTGGGTTCAGCCATTTTGATGGGTGTGGTCAGTGGGTTCAAAGCAGTCAGTGAGTTTGGTCAGAGGGTGTGGTCAGTGTGGGTGTGGTCAGTGGGTGTGGTCAGTGGGTGTGGTCAGTGTGGGTGTGGTCAGTGTGGGTTTGATCAGTGTGGGTGTGGTCAGGGGGTGTGTGTGGTCAGTTGGTGGGTGTAGTCAATGGGTGTGGTCAATTTGGTGTGGTCAGTGGGTTCAATGCAGTCAGTGAGTTTGGTCATTGTGTGTGGTCATTGGGTGTGGTCACTCTGGTGGGTGTGGCAAATTGAGAGGTCAATGCACAGGTGTCCTGGTTTGAAGGACAGGTGTCTGCCAATAAAGGCAGAAGTTTTCCTTTGAAACAGAGACCTTAATTCCACTCCCCCCAAGTATTATAAACGTTTGAATCAAGGACTCTGAGGCAGAGATAAGGGGGTAGGAATAACAGCTCTTTTACTAATATATCTAACCACACAAGCAAAAACAACAGCATTTGTTAAAATTACTAACAAAACAGAACAGATTACTCGGTTCCAGTCCTTTCTGTAGCTGTGGGCACGCTCTCTCTCGGCGGTAGCGGAGGCGGGAAGGGGCGGCCGCGGCCGCGCCGGTCTCGGGTGGGAGCGGCTGGAGCGGGCAGCTCCTCGCTCATTGTTGGTGTCCGAGTGGTCAGCTGTGTCCGCAGAGGCAGGAGGCTGTAGCTGGGCAGATGCAGGGCAGGTGATCGCAGAGGGTCTGGCTCTCCTGCATTCGGCTGTGTGGCTGCAGATGGGGGATCCTCCTCTGAGCTCCCAGAAACACGAGTCCCCTCCGGAAGCACGAGAATCCCTCTGGAAGCCCAGCTCCCACCTACCCCTTTTGTCTAGAGTTGCAAAGGTCCTGGGTGTAAACCAGCCAGCTCCATTGGCATGATAATGGGAAAAATTCTTTAAATTGACACAGTAATAGAAAAAACACTCAACCCCCAACAATCCCCAACAGATTTGGTGGTCCAGGGTGTAGTGGTTTTGTTTCGCTAATTGAAATTTTCTTGTTTTGAGATAGGATTCTGAGGAAGGCAAAACAATCTGAACTTTAAATGGTACAAAGAGAAATCTTATTACTGGAAACTATAAGGAAAAGAAAAAAACCTCAGAACGAAACTTTAGACTCCTCTTTCTCCCCCTACACACTTCCTTTCTTTCACACTGAAAATGTTTAGAAAACAACTCAGTCAGTTTACCATCTCTAAAATAGTCTTTTACCAATTCACTGGGAGAGGAGACTTCTCTCTTCAGTCTGTGGATATTTCTCCACAATAAACAGTTTTCTCGTGGCCTTGATGTCACAATGATTAGGTGTCTGGGATAATGAAATTTTGTTCACTATGTAAAAATCCTTTCTTTAACTTACAGTTTTCCTAGAACTATTATTGAGGACCATATTAACTGTAGGGAAAATTTAAAGGATTGTAATGGTTTAAAAAAAAGCTTGCTTTATTTTTGAAAAAAATAGATTTTTCTTCTTTTTCTTCTTCCTCTGGGAGCAGCACAGGTCATCATAGTATTCAAACTTAAGGGATCACAGCTATTTCAACATCTACTTAATCTAACACTAATGTCTTTGTTCATATTTACAGTTAGAACAGTTACATTTACTCTGTAATATTTTTATGTGTTATAGGGAAACAAGAGTCTGTTCTTCATAGCTTAAAAAGGAGAAATTTCAGTCCACAACTCTCTTCCTTCCCTCATCTGGGACCTGACTCTTCCCTTTGTCTGACCTCAGTGTTTTTATGCTGTTTGTGTGCAAATCTTCATCTTGGTCCTTTTGTTTCACTCAGGAGAGAGAACAAAGTGTCTGCAAGTCTCATTCTGAGCAATGGAAGAGTTACTACCTTACCTGGGCAGCGGCTGGAGCAGTTTTGGTGGAGCATTTCAGACCGCGCTAAGGCTGGGCCAGGATCGTAAGGGCCCAGCCAAAAAAACAGTGGTGGTTGTTCTGGCTCCATGGTTGTTTTCTGGGAGTTGCTACATTCAGTTCCAGCTGTGGGCTGATGGGTTTCCCTCCCCCTGCCCACCAGGCAACGGGTGGCCCCTTGCCGGAGTGGGCCCGGCTGTCTCTGCCCCAGGCCGCGCTGCCCAGGACGGCCCGGCCGCCTGGAGCCGCTCTCCCGAGGGTGGAGGCCCCACGGACCAGCGGCAGGGCAGGGTTTGAATGTCAGCTCCCTGGCTGTGCCAGGCTGGGGAATCTAAGATCTTAGCAGCCATGTGGGCATCCCCTCCCCATTTCTATCAGGACCCCAGGCCAAAAACGGGGCCCAGAGTCAGAGCCCGGCCGTGACCTGGGCCCGGCCAGGCCTGCGGGCTGCACGGAGGGGCCCAGGTCGGTGTTACCTGTACTGAGGCAAGAACAGAAAGAGAACTTTCCTGGGGTTTTTCATCTTTACATGTGTGTTTCACAAAGACGAATAAACTTTCTCACTGGTGTACCAATGTGTCAGTATTAAAAATCAGACACCGACTGGTCTTTGTCCGATCCAAAAGCAGCTGCCCAGGTCCTGGCAGAGAAAAATTTTAGGGAATCTTTACAAACCACCACACCAGCCTAAAAGTAACCTTGTCCCTGGCTGAGCGATGATTGGATGGATTTGAGCACATACAAAGGATCGCATCCAATTCATTGAACCCCAAGTGCAGATGCATCATTGGCCAGGGAAATGGGTGTCTTAAGACCCCAAAAAATCACATGTGTATATCCAGGACATTCAAAGCCTTGATTTAAGAAGGGTCCCGAACAATACAGAAAGCTTTTGTTATATGGATCGCTGTGTCATCTCTGTCTCCAACCACAACTCCAATTAAGGCTAATAGGTGTGGTCAGTGGGTGTGGTCATTTGGGGTAGTCTGTGGGTTTGGTCAGTTTGGGTGGTCAGTGGTTTGTGGTCAGTGGTGGTGTGGTCAGTTGTGTTGTCACTGGGTGTGGTCAGAGGGGTGTGGGGGTGGTAAGTGATTGTGGTCAGTGGGTGTGGGCAGTGGAGGTGGCCAGTTGGGAGGTCGGTGGGTAGGTGGTAAGTGGGTGTGGTCAGTTGGGTGGTCAATTGGTGTGGTCATGGGGGGAGTCAGTGGGTGGGGTCATTGGCTGCAGTCAATGGCGGCGGTCAGCATGGTGTGGTCAGAGGCCATTAGGGTAATCAGTGGTTGTACTTAGTGGTGGCGTGGTCAGTGGGTGTGGTCATTGTGTTTGTTAAGATGGTACCGTGAGAGAGTGGGGGCATTGGAGCGTGGGCATGGGTGTGTGGGCAGTGGGTGAAGGTCAGTGAGGGAATGGTCAGTTCAGCGGTCAGTGGGTGTGGCCATATGGGGTGGTCAGTGGCATGGTCAGTGGGTGTGTCAGTGGGTGTGGTCAGTAGGATGTGGTTGGTAGGTGTGGTCAGTAGGTGTGGTCAGTAGGAAGGTGATCAGTGGGGTGTGGTCAGTTGGGTGTGGTCAGAGGTTGAAGTGAATGGAGTGTGGGCGTTTGTGTCTTCGCAGTGGGTGTGGTCAGTGGGTGTGGTCAGTGGGGTGTGGTCACTGGTTGTAGGTCAGTGTGTGCAGTCAGTGGGTGTGGTCAGTGAATGTGGTCACTAGCTGTGCTGAGTGGGTGGGGGTCAGTGTGGCTGGTCGGTGTTTGTGGTCAGTGGCTGTGGTCAGAGGGGGAATGGCCAGTTGATGCGGGTACTGGGGGTGGTCAGTGGTGTTTGGTCAGTTGGTGTGGTCAATGGGTGCAGTTAGTGGGGGGTGGTCATTGGGGGGTCAGTGAATGTGGTCAGTGGCTGTGGTCAGGGAGGGAGTGGTAATTTGTTGGGGTCAGGGAGTGATGTCATTGGCATGTGGTCAAGTCAGGTTATGGTCACTGTGTGTGGTCAGTGGCCTGTGGTCATTTGGGTAGTCAGGTGGGGGTGGTCACTTGGGTGGTCAGAGGGTTTGGTCAGTGGGTGTGAGCAGCATGTGTGGACGATGGGTGTGATCACTGAGATGGTCAATGGGGTGTGGTCAGTGGGTGCAGTCATTGGGAGTGGTCGATGTGTGTACAGTCAGTTTGGGGGTCATTGGGGTGTGGTCAGTGGGTGCACTCAGCAGGTCTGGTGGGTGTGGTCAGTGGGTGTGGTCAGTGGGTGTGGTCAGTGGGTGTGAGCAGTGCAGAGTGCTTATAAAGGTGTGGTCAGTGGGAGTGGTAAGTGGGAAAATTCAGTGGGGTGTGGTCAATTAGGGGTACGGGCATTGGTGTCTTGGCAATGGGTGTGTTCATTGGGTATGGTCATGTGGTCTGGTCAGTGGTTCAGATAAGTAGGGGTGGTCAGTGAGTGTGGCCATTTGGAGTGGTCATTGGGAAGGTGCTTGGCCAAGGCAAAAGGAGGCTCCCTGTGTGCCCTGCTCCCCTCTCCCTGAGCTCCTGAGAGCTCTGCAGCCCCTGCTGCCATCCCATCTGCCCAGGCCAGCACAACAGCCCCGGCCTTGGGGCCCTGCAGAGCTGCTCCTGCTCCAGGCCCAGGGCCCATCCCAGAGCTGGGGCAGCCACAAAGCTGTGCCCATTTCTGTTCATTCCTGCCCTGATGAGGATGGATCCTCAGGAACTTGGAGATTGCTGTTGAATTTTACTGTTCCAGAGGCCTCTTCATTCTTGAGCTATTCAGTAAAGGAATTCAGTGGCAAAGACTCATAAACATTTCTTGAAAACACCCAAACAAGAAACACCTCTGGGAATAATTAAGTTTTCAATTCTTCTATGGTTAATAGAATAGATTTCAGAATGTGTATTCCAAGAGAATATACTTTATTGGAAACAATGCAGAGAGAACATTTTTATTGTTGTCTTTTCCTGTTTATAGAAAGATATAAGCAAATAATATTTACCCCCAGCAAATTCTAATGCAATCTGAATGGATATGAATATCAAGACCATTCATGGCTGGCAATCGATAACACTTTGACCCCGTCCCGTTCCCACTATTTCCCTCATCCAAGCCGTGGAACTCCTATGGATCAGGAATGGTCTGGCCAGCAGGACCAGGGCAGTGATTCTTCTCTTGTGCTCAGCACTGGTGAGGCCGCACTTCGAGTGTTGTGTCCAGTTCTGGGCCCCCAATTTAGGAAGGACATGGAGGGGCTGGAACATGTGCAGAGAAGGGCAACAAGGCTGGTGAGGGGTCTGGAACACAAGTGCTGTGAGGAGGGGCTGAGGGAGATGGAGATGTTTATCCTGGAGAAGAGGAGGCTCAGGAGAGATCTCATCACTCTCTACAAATCCCTGACAGGAGGGTGCAGCCAGGGAACAGTGACAGGACAAGAGGACACAGCCCTAAGCTACCAGGGGATGTTTAGGCTGGACATTAGGAAATATTATTCACAAAAAGGGTGATTTGGTGTTAGCATAGGGTGCCCAGGGGAGGTAGGTGAGCCACCGTCCTTTTAAGCGTTTCATGCCATGGTTTGGGTGACAAGGTGGTGTTGGGTGACAATGTTGGACTTGATGCTCTTAAAGGTCTTTTCCAGCCTGGGTGATTCTGTGATGATTGTGACACTGCAGGGCCCTGGGGAAGCAAGGGGACATTGTGACACTGCAGGGCCTCGTGGAACTGAGAGGACCATGGTGACACTGTGTATGACATGGCACCACAGAGCCAAGGGGCCACTGTGACACTGTGGGGCTACATGGAAGTAAGGAGTCCATGGTGACACTCTGGGTCCTTGTGGAACCACAGAGGCCACTGTGACCCTGCAGGGCCTGGTGGAACCAAGGGGCCATTGTGCCACTGCAGAACCAAGGAGAGCCTTGTGAGAGCCTGGGCCAATGGAATCAAGGGGCCATTGTTCCACTGCAAGGACTCTTGTAACCAAGGGAACAATTGTGACACTGTGGTGCCCCATGGAACCAAAGGTCCCTCGTGACACTGCAGGATCTTGTGTAACCAGGGCTCCATTGTGACACTGCAGCACCAAGGAATTCATGGTGGCACTCGGAGGCCTCATGGAACCAAGAGGCCACTGTGACACTGCAGGGCCTTGTGGGACCATGCAGAGCATTGTGACAGAGCAGGACCTCGTGTGATGATGGGGCCATTGTGACACTGCAGGGCTGGTGGAACCAAGGGGCCAGTGCTGCTCCTCAGGGACTCCTGGAATGAAGGAAACATGTTTCACACCGTGGTGGCCCTTGGGACCAAGAGACCATTGTGACACTGTGGGACCAAGGAGAGCATTGCTGCACTGTGAGACCTCATGGAACCAAGGATTCACTGTGGCACTGCAGGGCCTTGGGGCACCAAGATGCCATTGTGACACTGTGTGGCCAAAGGATCCAAGGGACTTTGGGACACCAAGGGGCCCCAGGGAACCTGTCCTGGGTTGGTGTTTTGTCTGCTCCTCTCCCGCTCCCACACCTCGCTGTCTGCATGGAGCTGCCGCCGGTGCCCTTTCTTCCCCCTGGGGGGGTGGTGCCCCGGGCTGTGCTTGCTTGGCTTGCCCTGCTGCTGCTGCTGCTGCTGCTGCTGCTGCTTGCTGCTACCCCAGCCCCGCTGCTTTTGCCCTATTGCTTCTGCCCCGCTGCTGCTGCTGCTGCCCCGGCTCTGTCCTGGCTGCTGCTGCCTTCCCCTTCCCCCTTCTCTCCTTCAGCTCCAAGATCTGTACCGGCTCCGGACGGGACCTGAGCATCAGAGACTGCCTCCGGAGCCTGCCCAAGAAGCTTCTCGCCCTTCCCAGCAGCGACCGTCTCTCACTTCGGTGAAAACAGTTCTTTTGTCATCTGGGGTTGTACTTTCCTGTTGCTGGGAAGTGTTTTTTTCCTTGTGTTTGTTAATAAACAAGTTTTTTCCACTTTTCCCCCCGAGTAAAATTCTCTCCGAGCCCAGTGGGGGGGAGGAATTGTGAGGGGGGTTTAGTTTGGGGGGCTCCTTTGGAGGCTTTTCCCCAGTTTTGTCCTAAACTTGGACAGAACCAAAAGGACATTGTGACACTGGGAGGTGTCATGGAATAATGGGAATCATTGTGACACCCTAGGGTCTCATGCAACCTTGGTGACACCAAGTTGGCTGGGAGTATTGATCTGCTGGAGGGTAGGAGGGCTCTGCAGAGGGAACTGGGCAGGCTGGGTCCAAGGCCCAATTACAACAAGATGAGGTTTAACAAGACCAACTGTTGGGTCCTGCACTTTGGCCACAACAACCCCTGCAGTGCTACAGGCTGGGGACAGAGCGGATGGACTGCGGGCAGGCAGAAAGGGACCAGGGGCACTGATGGACAGCAGGCTGGGCATGAGCCAGCAGGTGCCCAGGTGGCCAGGAAAGCCAATGGCACCTGGCCTGGATCAGGAATGGTATGGCCAGCAGGAGCAGGGCAGTAATTCTTACCTTGTGCTCGGCACTGATTTGGGCAGCACCTCGAGTGCTGTGTCCAGTTCTGGGCCCCCCAATTTAGGAAAGATATGGGGGCGCTGTCACGTGTCCAGAGAAGGGTAACAAGGCTGGTGAGGGCCCTGGAACACAAGTCCTGTAAGGATTAACTGAGGGAGCTGGGGATGTTTATCTTGGACAAAAGTATACTCAGGGGTGACCTTACAATTCTCCACAACTTCCTGAAAGGTGGTTGTGGTCAGGTGGGATTGGTCTTTTTCACCAGGCAACAACTGACAGAATGAGAGGACACAGTCTTAAGCTGCACCAAGGGAGATATAGGTTGGATATTAGGAAAAAGTTTTTTACTAAAAGGGTGATAAATACTGGAATGATCTGCCCAGGGGTTAGTGGAGCCACCATCCCTGCATGTTTTTATAAAAAGATGTGGCATGGGACTTGGTTGCATATGAAACTTTTAGGCACGGGTTGGACTTGATGATCCTGATCTTCCAACCTCGTGATTCTGTGATTCTGTGAATTCTCTGAGTCTTTCAGCTGAATTCTCCGTCCCTGTCCTTTCCCTAGATCTCCTTTGCAGATGGAAGCTGCTGGTGCCATTCTCACCTTTAACTCCTAATCATGAATGCACAGATGTTCCCAGGTGTGTTAAGCAGGTATTGCTCAATGTTTATGTGGAACTTTTGTATCCTCATGGCAAAAAGGAGACTTTTGTGTAACTGTGTAAACTCATGGAATCCAGAAAGCCATTGAGACATTGGGGCAGGATGGTGCCAAGGAGACCATTGAGATACTGTAGATCCAAGGAGACCATGGTGACTCCATGGAAGCTGATGGAATCATGGGCACTGTGACACAGCAGGGCTTCATTGACCCAAGGAGTGAACTGTGACCCTTCCAAACCTCATGGAACCAAAGGGCCAGTGTGACACTTCAGAGCCTTGTGAACCAAGTGGTCCACAGTGACACTGTGGGGTCCATGGAACCAAGGGGCCATTGTGACACTGTGGAGCCTCACTGACCAATAGTCCATTGTGACACTGCAGGACAGTATGGAATCATGGAGAGCACTGTGACACTACACAGTGTCATGGAGGCAAGGGGCCATTGTGACACTGTGGGACCTCATGGAATCAAAGGGCAGTTGTGGTATCATTGAAATTGTGGCAGTTGTGTCACCATGGAACCAAGAAGACCATTGTGACCCCATGAAACTAAGGATTCATGTAACAGTGTGGGACACATGGAACTGAGGGGGCATTGTGACACTGTGGGGACTCATGGGATTATAGAGCCCTTTGTGACACTGCAGGGCTTCATGGAATGAAGGGACAGTTGTGACACTGTGGGGCCTCATGGAACCAAGGAGAGCATTGTGACACTGGGGTACTGTGGAACAAAGAGGCAGCTGTGACACAGAGGGCTTTGTGGAACCCAGGGATTGACGTGACACTTGCTTGGCCTCATGGAACCAAAGAGGGCATTGTGACACTGAACCTAATGGAATTGTTGCAAATTATACAATTTTAGGTTTGGTTTGTTTTTTTTTTAATGTAACTTCAGTCAGGGTTTTGTTTGCCTTTGCCCAGGAGGAGGGGACTTCAAGTTTCTCTTTCAAAGGCGCTGTTCACTGAAGTTGGGTGAGGCCTGATGAGTTTGACATGTACAGATTGGGAGTAACGTAAAGATACAGGAGGTAAACGAACATTAATGAACATCACCCCCACTGTAGTTGGAGACACCTGGTCTGGGAAAAGATTGGTAAGACAAACAAAGAATGAGACATAATTCACATCAAAGACAAAGGCATCAGTAACCAACAGGAGATCAAATGCTAAGAACTGTGCAATTTACATCAATTAATTTCTTCAATGAAATGATAATTTCTTTGTGTTTTGTCTGTATAAACATGTGGAAAGGCAAGTAAAGAACCATCTGCGATGGCAGGATTTTCACTGCACAGCCCAGGCATGTGTGGGTGGAATGATTTCTATTGCACATGCTGGCCACAATGACAACCTGGCCAGAAGAAAGTAATGCCTAAATTCTGTAACACTGAGAAGATGTTGTTGGGGAGTTTCTGTTTTTCATGCAGTTTCAGAGACAGTCCCACTGAGGTCCATTACCAACACAGGCTCCTCCTAGACTCCTTGGAGGAGAAAATGGGAGGCCATGATTGCACAAAGCTCTCAGAGACTCAAAGGGAAAAGCAAAGCCCAAAGTCCTCTGAAAAACCTGCAGTCCCTGGGAGCATGAAGGAGCCCTCAGGGCCATTCCTGACCAAGGCTCCCCAGGGACTGGTCCCAGCAGATCCCTGAGGCCACTGGCATGTGGGGAGATGCTGAGGGCAGGACAAGGGGTGACAGTGGCCAGCCTTGCTGGGCCTGTGCCAGGAGGCCCCAGTGGCTCAGGACAAGGTGTCTCCTTGGAGTCCTTGGTGGCACAGACCCTGCTGTGCCCCAGGGCACCAAGACTTGGCTTCTCCTGGGCTCTGCCAGCCCTGCCAGGGCCCTTGGCCAAGTTCAGCACAGCTTGTCCTGCTCTGTCCCACAGCTGCTGCTGTGTCCCTGCAGGCTGCACACTCCCATCTCACTGCCCCTGGCTCTGCCCTGCCATTGCCAGCCCTGCCCTGACCTCTGCCCACCCTCACCCTCTGTGTCTTGGGACACACACACATGCACTGAGCTCATCCTCCTCCTCCTGGGTGCTTCTCCTGCTGCAGCCAATTGTCCTGGGAGGGTTCATTGCTCACAGGAGCTGCTCTGTTTGTGCTGGTGCATTTTATAGCTCTGCTTCTGCCTGTCTCTCAATTCTGTCATCAAAGAGCTCTCCAAGGAAAAGTTTCATTGAATCGTGGAATAACAGAGGTGGGAAGAGCCCCCTGAGCCCCCTTGGCCAGGGTGTGGCTGGGCTGGAGTTCCTTTTGCCCAGAGCAGCCCCTGCCCTGTTGTGCTAGCTCTTGTGGCTGGAGTGGGTTTGGTCCCAGCCCAAGGCTTTGGCTGTCCCTGAGCAGGGCTGGCCCCACATAAGTTATCTCTGCAACCCCCAAACCAATGGCCTGCGGGTGGGCAAAGGTTCCTGGGGACACAGAGATGGGACAGCTGGGCTGGACTGACCCAAGGGATCTTCCATTCCATGGCATGTCCTGATCAGCAGGGAAATGAGGGGGACAAGAGGGTCTCTGGATTTTCTGTATTGATACATTTGTCTTCCAAAGGAACCACTACATGTGCTGAATTCTTATGCTGAATTCTTGTCTCTCCATGGTTTTCCTTGCTTCTGCATTTGGCCTTTGCTTTTAAGTCCCCCTAACATTAATTTCTCTTTAGGCTGACTCACAATTCTTTCACCTTATTTTCTCCTGTTTTCTGAGTAAGGAAGGACAGTGACAGAGACACTCTGTTGTCACTTGATGACCAGAGGAGTTTAACCACAGTCACCTTGCCCAACTCTGCTCTTATGGGCACCCCCAGGAATGTCAGGGCTCTGTCAGGTGCCCACCCCTGAGCTGGGTTCATGCCCTGCTCATAGCCCCAGGGGTGTCCAGGGGCACGAGTCCTTCCCTGGCACACACAGACAGTTCATTGCAGCAGGGCCAGGGGCTCCCAGGGCTCTGCTGCCACTGCCAGAGCCTGGCAGGGACCTCAGCCCTGCTGGTGTCACCCTGCCCTGCCCCTGCCCGAAGTGCCCCATGGCTGGAGGGATGGACATGGGGAGCTCTGGGCACAGGAGCTCATCCCAGCCCTGCACCCAGGGGCTCTCAGGAGACTTTACACTATGGAAACTCCAGCAACAGCTGAAGGTGTTTGTGCTCACTGGGTTTGTGTCCCCTCACACACACACAGGATGTTCAGAGCTGGGGAATGTCCCTGCACTGCAAACACAGACTCCTGACCCGGTCACTTGATATCCCCTCCAGGCAGGGAAGAACAACCTCTGTGCCCTGGGGTGAGAGGGCACTGCTGGAAGCAGGGCTGGCTTTGCAAGGGCACTGCTGGGACAGCCCCACCCTGAACACTGCCACACTTTTGCTGTCACTGCTGTTCTCCTCTCCAAGGTGCGCTGTTGGGAACATCTTTGAGAGCAAACTGGGAAGGGGATTGAAGCTTTCAGGCCCTGCACTGGGGAGATGCCCTTGCATGATGGAAATGCTGTTGCAGAGCCCAGCTCTGTCCCAGCAGTGCCCACAGCCTGTCCCTGCCTGCAGTGCCTGGACAGTCACACAGCAGGACTGGGACCAAGCTGAGAGAGCCCTGAGGCCTTAAACCAGAACAGGGGCTCTGAGGGGGAGTGTGGAAGTGAAGGAAGGGGAGGTTATGGAGCAGAAGTCTTGGAGCTGCCTGTCAGTGAGGAGCACTGGGGTTCCCTTTTCACCCTAGATATTTCCAGAGGCACCGACCCTGCAGCTCCAGAGAAGTCAGGGAGGAAAACTGTCAGGGGAACATGGCACTACAGAGTTCTTTATTTTGTGTAAGCACATATGTAGTAAAAGTCTTGGGTTACACAGTCTTTGGTTCACACTAGAAATGCAAATACTGAATTAAAAATGGTACAGAAAAAGATTTTCCTGTGAAGAAATACCCAAAAATATAATACCCATGCTCGCAGAAAATCACAAGGTACAGAATGGGCTTTAATGAGTAACATCAAAAGAGCTATAAAGGATGAAAAGCATTCATGATGATTTTCCTCAGGTCATCTTTGAGCTCCTGGTTCCTCAGGCGGTAGATGAGTGGGTTCAGGGCTGGAGGCACCACCGAGTACAGAACTGAAACTGCCAGATCCAGGGATGGAGAGGGCATTGAATTCCATCGGACACTGATGTGAGGCTTAGGAAGGCTTGAAGAGAAGAGAAGCTTCACAAGCCTCAAAGGGTAGGATGTTACCAGGTGAAAAGCCATCTCCACCTGGGGAGCCCACACAGTGCTGTGTGATGATGTCCCATCATGTCATAATGGTCACCTTGTTGCCATGGGCCCCCAAAGTTACTCAATGACAACTTGGTTTTATGAGACCCTGCAGTGTCATAATGATCTCCTTGGCTCTGCAGTGTCACAAGTGGACTCCTGGTTACATGAGACCTCAAAGTGTCACAATGGATCCTTGTTTCCATAAGGTCTCACTGTGTCATGATATTCTCATCCGTTCAATCAGGCCCCACACTATGTCCCAAAGGTGTATTGGCTCTGCAGCTTTAAAATGTCCCTTGGTTCCATGAGGCCCTGCACTGCCACATTGGGCCTTGGTTATACCAGACCCCACAGTGACACAATGATCTCCTTGCTTTCAGGAGGCCCTGAAGTGTCATAATGGCCCCTTGGTTCCTTGAGGCCCTTCAATGTCACAATGAACACTTGGTTCCATTGGACACACCTGTGTCACAAGGGTTCCTTGAATCCATGAGCCCTTGCAGTGCCACAATGCTCTCCTTGGTTCCATGAAGCCCTGAAGTGTCACAGTGGCCCCTTGTTTCTATGGAGCCCCAGAGTGTCCAAATGGCCCCTTGACCCACAGCATCACAAAGGACACTTGGTTCCATGGGGCCCCTTGTTCCCCTTGGTTCCAGTGTTAAAATGGTTACTTGGTTCCTTGGTGCCCTACAGTGCCACAAGGGGATCCGCAGTGTCACCATGGACATTTGGTTCTGTGAGATGCCACGTGTCACAATGCTCTGCTTGTTTTCCCAGTGTAACAATGCTCTCCTTGGTTCCATGGGGCTCTGCAGTGTCACAATGGCCAGCAGCAGCTTCCTCTGCATTCCTCCCTGCAGGCACAGAAACGCTCCCTTGCTCCTCTCCCTGGACATCCCTTTCCCCAGCTGAGCGTGTCCTGGCTGGCTGGGCTGGCTTGTCCTGCTGGCCCAGCCCCTGCTCCCCACAGGGCCCTGAGCTGGCACTGCAGCTCGGGACACACCAGGTTCTGCTGCTGTCCATGGCCAGGGCTGCAGGGAAGCAGCAGCTCCAGGGGAAGGTTGCAGAAAGGCTCTGGGCACTGGGGCTGAAAGGGGCACCACAGGGTGTGCAAGTTTTCCGTGTGGGAGCTGAGCCTGTGACCCCTTGAGCCCTCCCAAGTGCCATGGGGCTGCACCTGCAGCTCCAGAGGAGATGTGACGGAAACAGAGACTAATAATTCCTGCTGGATTCTTTATTGTGTTTGTTTGTACAGGTGACCAGGATCCATATGTAGAGGAGGTCTTTTATGTCAGATAACACTGCTAGAGTAATAAGAATAATATTTTATTGCTGAAAATAATACTTCATGCCTACACAATGAGAAAATAGGCATGTGATCAGAATAGCATCTAAGTTTTTCAGAGGATGAGAAACTCATTGGTGTTCCAGTAGTCAAACCTGTTCAAATACTTTCCTCAGGGCTTCCTTGGGTGAGAGGTGACCACCAGAGGCCAAGGCCAGCCAGAGCTCTCCATCCTGTCCTGGCAGCTTCTGTCTGGGAGAAGCCTTGCATATAGGGAATTTTTCAGGGAGAGTATCAGTTTTGGCTGTGGACACCTGGAAAGATGGATGGTTCTTTTCCATAGGAAGGAAAGCACAGAGCCCCAGTGCTCCATGGCCTAATGGGTGGCAGCCCTGGACATGCCAAGATCAGCTGGACTTGTTAAGTGGCCCCTGGGAAGCGAAAAAAAACCAGCCAGGCTTGTTCCATCTCCCTTTGGTTCCATGGGGTACCCCTGAAGTGTCACAATTGGCCTTTGGATCCGTGGGGCTACACAGTGTCACAATGCCCCCTTGGTTCCACAGGGTGCCCACAGTGTCACCATGGTCTCCACAGGAAGGAAACCATGGTCCCCAGTGTTTCAGGGACTGATGAACTGCAGCTACCAGAGGCCAAGGCCAGCAAGACCTGAATGTCCTGGCAGGTGTTTCTGGGAGTGGCCCTTGGATGGACAGGAATTTTGAATGTGGAATCCCAGTTTCAGACCTTTTTGCTGGGAGGAGAAGGCCAGTTCTTTTGCATAGAAAGAAAAGCATGCAGCCCCTGTATTTGGAAGGCAGGTAAGAGTTGGCCCTCAGGAGGCCAAGGCCAGCCAGACCTGAGTGTAATGGCAGCTTTTGTATAGGGGCAATCTTTGGACATAGGATTTTGGAGGTGGAATCCCAATTTTGCCATGGGCACTTGGAGAAGAAATATGATTCATTTCCACAAGAAGGAAAGTACAGAGCCCCAGTGTTTCATGGCAGAATAAAGGTGACCATCAGAAGCCAAGGCCAGACAGACCTGTGTGTCCTGGCAACTTTTGTCTGGGAGAAACTCTTGAGGATATGAATTTTGGAGGAAAAATACAAATTTTACCCATGGGTGCCTGTGCAAGAGGGACAGTTCTTTTTCATTTGAAGGAAAACCCAGAGCCTCAGTGTTTAAGGGGCACATGAGAAGAGACCCTCGACATGCCAAGGGCAGTTGGACCAGTCAGACCAAGCCAACCAGACCTGTTACCTGTTCCCTTGGATCCATGGGGCCTTGCAGTGCCATAGCGTCTCATTGTTTCCACAGGGCCCTGAAATGTTACAATGGTAGAGTCATATTGGATCCTTGGTTCCATGAGGCCCAAATGTGTCACACTGGCCTCTTTTTCCATGGGGCTCCAAAGTTTCACAATGGTCCCTTGCTCCCATGAGGCCTTGCAGCGTCACAGGGGTTTTCTTGGTGCTGTAGTACCACAATGAACCCTTGGCTCCATAGGGACTCACAATGGTAGAAGTTCTCCTTGGTTCCACAAGGGCCTGCAGAGCCCCTTGATTCAACGAGGCCTCAAAGTGTCATCATGGCCTCCAGGATTCCATGAGGCCCTGCAGTGTCACAATGGACCTTTGGTTCCATGGGGTCCTGCACTGTTACATGAATCTTTAGATCCATGGAGCCCTGTAGTGTCACTTCTCAGTTCTGTGGGGCTGCAAATTGTCACAGTGGCCCCCTGGTTCAATGAGGCCTGTGATGCCTCAGGATTTTAGCTTTATATTTTTCAAATCCTGTACTGCGTTAACGCATAACTCTGAACTTCATAGAAAGTGTTATATAACTGTCTTCACATTTTGATCAGACAAAACAGTTCCTCTGAAACTCAAGGACACCCTACAGCCTCCAGTCCCCAAAAATATAAACAAAATTGAATTGGCGGGGAGGGGAGCGAACTGGGGGAATATGGCTTCATTACCTGAAGCTGTAATTGGAGGATTTAACCTGATACGCAAACTAATATCTGTCTGAAAAATTCATAACCACTGTCCATCTTGGATATTGCACCTGAGAATCTTTTGACTGCCCAAGGTGTATCTGTTGAAGGCCTTTAATAAATACTCACTTTATTCTCTTAACCTTGTCTGGCCTATGTTCTAGGTAGCCACTCCTAGGTATCACCTGTAGTGTCCCAATAGTCTCCATGCTTCCATGAGGCCCTGCAGTGTCAAAACAGAGCATTGATTCCAAGAGAACCTATAGAGTCACAATGGTCCCTTGGTTCCATTCAGCACCACAGTGTCACTAGGGTCCCCTTGTTTCAAAATGCCCTGAAATGCCACAACAGCTATTTGGTTTCACAAGGTCTCAAAGTGGCCACCATGGTTTCATAAGGCCCTGCTGTGTCAGAAGGGACCCTCAGCTCCATGATGCCCTATTGTGCAACAATGGCCTCTTTGGTTCTGCAGTGTGAATATGCCCCCTTGGTCCCTTGGAGCCTCACAGTGTCACTCTTGTGCCCTTGGTTCCATGAGGCCCTGCAATTTCATTTGGGATGCTCCTTTCGTTCCATGAAGCCTCAAAGTGTCATCATGGTCACCATTGTTCCATGAGGTCCTCTTGTGTCATCATGGCCTCCTTGGTTCCACGGTGTCAGAATGGCCTCTTTGTTCCATGGAGCCCCAACTGTCACTGTGCTCCCCTTGATTTCATGGGGTCCTGCCGTGCTACAATGGCCCCAATGGCCACAATGGTCTCCAGTGGGACTCTCTGCAACTACCTGAATAGAGGCTGTGGTCAGGTGAGGGTCGGTCTCTTCTCCCAGGCAACCACTGACAGAACAAGAGGGCACAGACTTAAGATGCCCCAGAAAAA
This sequence comes from Oenanthe melanoleuca, assembly GCF_029582105.1. Taxonomy (NCBI): domain Eukaryota; kingdom Metazoa; phylum Chordata; class Aves; order Passeriformes; family Muscicapidae; genus Oenanthe; species Oenanthe melanoleuca. The sequence continues at coordinate 5,632,171 of NW_026612650.1, read as the reverse complement.
GTTTAGGTTTCTCATCAGGAAAAAACACTCTACTGAAAAATTGACTGGGCACTGGAATCTTGTGCCCAGGGAGGTGCTGGAGTCACCATTCCCAGAAGCGTTTAAAAAAAGACTGGACATGACACTCAGATCCATGGTTTAGTTGGTGAGGTGATGTTAGGTCATAGGTTAAACTTGAAGACCTCAAAGGTCTTTTCCAACCTCATTCATTGTTAGATGCCATTTCATAAAAGTCTCCATTGTTCCATGAAGCCCTGCAATGTTGCAATGGACCTTTGGTTTCATGAATCCCCACATTGTCACAATGGGCCCCTGGTCACAATGGACTTCTAGTTCCATGAGTTTTCATACTCTCAGCAACAGTTCTGCAGTGTCACCATGGACCCTTTGTCCCACAAGGTTCTGTAGTATAACATGGTCACCTTGGTTCCATGAGGTTCCGCAATGTCACAATGGACTCCTTGGTTCTGTGGGACCCTGCAGTGTCACAATGCACCCATTGCTGCAGGAAACTCCATAGTGTCACCATGGCCTCCTTGGATGTGCAGTATAACAATGGACCATTGGTTCCATGAGGCCCCACAGTGTCACAATTGTCCCTTTTAGTTCCACGACGCCTTTCTCTGTCAGAATGGACTTCTGGTTCCCTGAGGCTTTGCAGTGCCACAATGGTCTCCTCGGATCTGCAGTATTACAATGGACCATAGGATCCATATGGCTCTACTCTGTCAAAATGGGTTTGGTTCCATGAGCTCCCACAGTGTCAAAAGGCCCCTTTGTTCCTGGAGGTTCTTTGGTTCTCTGAGGCTCCACTGTCAACAAATATCCAAAATATAATGATAGGACTCCATGACACTAATTTGGTGCTAAAGGGGGCATAATTTGTTTCAGGCCTCAGGTCCAATTTGGGATAACTCTTAACCTTACATGGACATGCCATTATATAACTGTGTTGCTAGTATTTGGTCACTAAATTTTAATAAAATTTACTTTTTTCTATAAAACCCACACCAGATTCCCAGGTTTGGTCCTTGTTTTGCTGTCCAGGC
>NW_026612650.1:5577102-5631022 GCF_029582105.1 Oenanthe melanoleuca | reverse complement strand
CAAAGGATCGCATCCAATTCATTGAACCCCAAGTGCAGATGCATCATTGGCCAGGGAAATGGGTGTCTTAAGACCCCAAAAAATCACATGTGTATATCCAGGACATTCAAAGCCTTGATTTAAGAAGGGTCCCGAACAACAATACAGAAAGCTTTTGTTATATGGATCGCTGTGTCATCTCTGTCTCCAACCACAACTCCAATTAAGGTAATAGGTGTGGTCAGTGGGTGTGGTCATTTGGGGTAGTCTGTGGGTTTGGTCAGTTTGGATGGTCAGTGGTTTGTGGTCAGTGGTGGTGTGGTCAGTTGTGTTGTCACTGGGTGTGGTCAGAGGGGTGTGGGCATTGGTATCTGTCAGTGGGTGTGGACAGTTGGGTGTGGTCTGTGGGGGTGGTAAGTGATTGTGGTCAGTGGGTGTGGGCAGTGGAGGTGGCCAGTTGGGAGGTCGGTGGGTAGGTGGTAAGTGGGTGTGGTCAGTTGGGTGGTCAATTGGTGTGGTCATGGGGGGAGTCAGTGGGTGGGGTCATTAGGTGCAGTCAATGGCGGCGGTCAGCATGGTGTGGTCAGAGGCCATTAGGGTAATCAGTGGTTGTACTTAGTGGTGGAGTGGTCAGTGGGTGTGGTCATTGTGTTTGTTAAGATGGTACCGTGAGAGAGTGGTGGCATTGGAATGTGGGCATGGATGTGTGGGCAGTGGGTGAGGTCAGTGAGGGAATGGTCAGTTCAGCGGTCAGTGGGTGTGGCCATATGGGGTGGTCAGTGGCATGGTCAGTGGGTGTGTCAGTGGGTGTGGTCAGTAGGATGTGGTTGGTAGGTGTGGTCAGTAGGAGGTGATCAGTGGGGGTGGTCAGCAGCGGTGTGGTCAGTTGGGTGGTCAGAGGTTGAAGTGAATGGAGTGTGGGCGTTTGTGTCTTCGCAGTGGGTGTGGTCAGTGGGTGTGGTCAGTGGGGTGTGGTCACTGGTTGTGGTCAGTGTGTGCAGTCAGTGCGTGTGGTCAGTGAATGTGGTCACTAGCTGTGCTGAGTGGGTGGGGTCAGTGTGGCTGGTCGGTGTTTGTGGTCAGTGGCTGTGGTCAGAGGGGGAATGGCCAGTTGATGCGGGTACTGGGGGTGGTCAGTGGTGTTTGGTCAGTTGGTGTGGTCAATGGGTGCAGTTAGTGGGGGGTGGTCATTGGGGGGTCAGTGAATGTGGTCAGTGGCTGTGGTCAGGGAGGGAGTGGTAATTTGTTGGGGTCAGGGAGTGTTGTCATTGGCATGTGGTCAGTCAGGTTATGGTCACTGTGTGTGGTCAGTGGCTGTGGTCAGTTGGGTAGTCAGGTGGGGGTGGTCACTTGGGTGGTCAGAGGGTTTGGTCAGTGGGTGTGAGCAGCATGTGTGGACGACGGGTGTGATCACTGAGATGGTCAATGGGGTGTGGTCAGTGGGTGCAGTCATTGGGAGTGGTCGATGGGTGTACAGTCAGTTTGGGGGTCATTGGGGTGTGGTCAGTGGGTGCACTCAGCAGGTCTGGTGGGTGTGGTCAGTGGGTGTGGTCAGTGGGTGTGAGCAGTGCAGAGTGCTTATAAGGTGTGGTCAGTGGGAGTGGTAAGTGGAAAATTCAGTGGGGTGTGGTCAATTAGGGTACGAGCATTGGTGTCTTGGCAATGGGTGTGTTCATTGGGTATGGTCAGTGGTCTGGTCAGTGGTTCAGATAAGTGGGGGTGGTCATTGGGAAGGTGCTTAGCCAAGGCAAAAGGAGGCTCCCTGTGTGCCCTGCTCCCCTCTCCCTGAGCTCCTGAGAGCTCTGCAGCCCCTGCTGCCATCCCATCTGCCCAGGCCAGCACAACAGCCCCGGCCTTGGGGCCCTGCAGAGCTGCTCCTGCTCCAGGCCCAGGGCCCATCCCAGAGCTGGGGCAGCCACAAAGCTGTGCCCATTTCTGTTCATTCCTGCCCTGACGAGGATGGATCCTCAGGAACTTGGAGATTGCTGTTGAATTTTACTGTTCCAGAGGCCTCTTCTTTCTTGAGCTCTTCAGTTCAGGAATTCAGTGGCAAAGACTCATAAACATTTCTTCAAAACACCCAAACAAGAAACACCTCTGGGAATAATTTAAGTTTTCAATTCTTCTGTGGTTAATAGAATAGATTTCAGTTGTGTATTCCAAGTGAATATACTTTATTGGAAACAATGCAGAGAGAACATTTTTATTGTTGTCTTTTCCTGTTTATAGAAAGATATAAGCAAATAATATTTACCCCCAGCAAATTCTAATGCAATCTGAATGGATATGAATATCAAGACCATTCATGGCTGGCAATCGATAACACTTTGACCCCCTCCCATTCCCACTATTTCCCTCATCCAAGCCGTGGAACTCCTATGGATCAGGAATGGTCTGGCCAGCAGGACCAGGGCTGTGATTCTTCTCTTGTGCTCAGCACTGGTGAGGCCGCACTTCGAGTGTTGTGTCCAGTTCTGGGCCCCCAATTTAGGAAGGACATGGAGGGACTGGAGCGTGTCCAGAGAAGGCAACAAGGCTGGTGAGGGGTCTGGAACACAAGTCCTGTGAGGAGTGGCTGAGGGAGCTGGGGATGTTTATCCTGGAGAAGAAGAGGCTCAGGGGAGATCTCAGCACTCTCTACAAATCCCTGACAGGAGGGTGCAGCCAGGGAACAGTGTCAGGACAAGAGGACACAGCCCTAAGCTACCAGGGGATGTTTAGGCTGGACATTAGGAAATATTATTCACAAAAAGGGTGATTTGGTGTTAGCATAGGGTGCCCAGGGGAGGTAGGTGAGCCACCGTCCTTTTAAGCGTTTCATGTCATGGTTTGGGTGACAAGGTGGTGTTGGGTGACAATGTTGGACTTGATGCTCTTAAAGGTCTTTTCCAGCCTGGGTGATTCTGTGATGATTGTGACACTGCAGGGCCCTGGGGAAGCAAGGGGCCACTGTGACACTGCAGGGCCTCGTGGAACTGAGAGGACCATGGTGACACTGTGTATGACATGGCACCACAGAGCCAAGGGGCCACTGTGACACTGTGGGGCTACATGGAAGCAAGGAGTCCATGGTGACACTCTGGAACCACAGAGGCCACTGTGACCCTGCAGGGCCTTGGAACCAAGGGGCCATTGTGCCACTGCAGAACCAAGGAGAGCCTTGTGAGAGCCTGGGGCCAATGGAATCAAGGGGCCATTGTTCCACTGCAAGGACTCTTGTAACCAAGGGAAAAATTGTGACACTGTGGTGCCCCATGGAACCAAAGGTCCCTCGTGACACTGCAGGATCTTGTGTAACCAGGGCTCCATTGTGACACTGCAGCACCAAGGAATTCATGGTGGCACTCAGAGGCCTCATGGAACCAAGAGGCCACTGTGACCCTGCAGGGCCTTGTGGGACCATGCAGAGCATTGTGACAGAGCAGGACCTCGTGTGATGATGGAGCCATTGTGACACTGCAGGGCTGGTGGAACCAAGGGGCCAGTGTTGCTCCTCAGGGACTCCTGGAATGAAGGAAACATGTTTCACACCGTGGTGGCCCTTGGGACCAAGAGACCATTGTGACACTGTGGGACCAAGGAGAGCATTGCTGCACTGTGAGACCTCATGGAACCAAGGATTCACTGTGGCACTGCAGGGCCTTGGGGCACCAAGATGCCATTGTGACACTGTGTGGCCAAAGGATCCAAGGGACTTTGGGACACCAAGGGGCCCCAGGGAACCAAAAGGACATTGTGACACTGGGAGGTGTCATGGAATAATGGGAATCATTGTGACACCCTAGGGTCTCATGCAACCTTGGTGACACCAAGTTGGCTGGGAGTATTGATCTGCTGGAGGGTAGGAGGGCTCTGCAGAGGGAACTGGGCAGGCTGGGTCCAAGGCCCAATTACAACAAGATGAGGTTTAACAAGACCAACTGTTGGGTCATGCACTTTGGCCACAACAACCCCTGCAGTGCTACAGGCTGGGGACAGAGCGGATGGACTGCGGGCAGGCAGAAAGGGACCAGGGGCACTGATGGACAGCAGGCTGGGCATGAGCCAGCAGGTGCCCAGGTGGCCAGGAAAGCCAATGGCACCTGGCCTGGATCAGGAATGGTATGGCCAGCAGGAGCAGGGCAGTAATTCTTACCTTGTGCTCGGCACTGATTGGGCAGCACCTCGAGTGCTGTGTCCAGTTCTGGGCCCCCCAATTTAGGAAAGATATGGGGGCGCTGTCACGTGTCCAGAGAAGGGTAACAAGGCTGGTGAGGGCCCTGGAACACAAGTCCTGTAAGGATTAACTGAGGGAGCTGGGGATGTTTATCTTGGACAAAAGTATACTCAGGGGTGACCTTACAATTCTCCACAACTTCCTGAAAGGTGGTTGTGGTCAGGTGGGATTGGTCTTTTTCACCAGGCAACAACTGGCAGAATGAGAGGACACAGTCTTAAGCTGCACCAAGGGAGATATAGGCTGGATATTAGGAAAAAAGTTTTTTACTAAAAGGGTGATAAATACTGGAATGATCTGCCCAGGAGTTAGTGGAGCCACCATCCCTGCATGTTTTTATAAAAAGATGTGGCATGGGACTTGGTTGCATATGAAACTTTTAGGCACGGGTTGGACTTGATGATCCTGATCTTCCAACCTCGTGATTCTGTGATTCTGTGAATTCTCTGAGTCTTTCAGCTGAATTCTCCGTCCCTGTCCTTTCCCTAGATCTCCTTTGCAGATGGAAGCTGCTGGTGCCATTCTCACCTTTAACTCCTAATCTGAATGCAGACAGATGTTCCCAGGTGTGTTAAGCAGGTATTGCTCAATGTTTATGTGGAACTTTTGTATCCTCATGGCAAAAAGGAGACTTTTGTGGAACTGTGTAAACTCATGGAACCAGAAAACCATTGAGACATTGGGGCAGGATGGTGCCAAGGAGACCATTAAGATACTGTAGATCCAAGGAGACCATGGTGACTCCATGGAAGCTGATGGAATCATGGGCACTGTGACACAGCAGGGCTTCATTGACCCAAGGAGTGAACTGTAACCCTTCCAAACCTCATGGAACCAAAGGGCCAGTGTGACACTTCAGAGCCTTGTGAACCAAGTGGTCCACAGTGACACTGTGGGGTCCATGGAACCAAGGGGCCATTGTGACACTGTGGAGCCTCACTGACCAATAGTCCATTGTGACACTGCAGGACAGTATGGAATCATGGAGAGCATTGTGACAACTACACAGTGTCATGGAGGCAAGGGGCCATTGTGACACTGTGGGACCTCATGGAATCAAAGGGCAGTTGTAGTATCATTGAAATTGTGGCAGTTGTGTCACCATGGAACCAAGAAGACCATTGTGACCCCATGAAACTAAGGATTCATGTAACAGTGTGGGACACATGGAACTGAGGGGGCATTGTGACACTGTGGGGACTCATGGGATTATAGAGACCTTTGTGACACTGCAGGGCTCCATGGAATGAAGGGACAGTTGTGACACTGTGGGGCCTCATGGAACCAAGGAGAGCATTGTGACACTGTGGGGTACTGTGGAACAAAGAGGCAGCTGTGACACAGGGCTTTGTGGAACCCAGGGATTGATGTGACACTTGCTTGGCCTCATGGAACCAAAGAGGGCCATTGTGACACTGAACCTAATGGAATTGTTGCAAATTATACAATTTTAGGTTTTTTTGGTTTGTTTTTTTTTTAATGTAACTTCAGTCAGGGTTTTGTTTGCCTTTGCCCAGGAGGAGGGGACTTCAAGTTTCTCTTTAAAAGGCGCTGTTCACTGAAGTTGGGTGAGGCCTGATGAGTTTGACATGTACAGATTGGGAGTAATGTAAAGATACAGGAGGTAAACGAACATTAATGAACATCACCCCCACTGTAGTTGGAGACACCTGGTCTGGGAAAAGATTGGTAAGACAAACAAAGAATGAGACATAATTCACATCAAAGACAAAGGCATCAGTAACCAACAGGAGATCAAATGCTAAGAACTGTGCAATTTACATCAATTAATTTCTTCAATGAAATGATAATTTCTTTGTGTTTTGTCTGTATAAACATGTGGAAAGGCAAGTAAAGAACCATCTGTGATTGCAGGATTTTCACTGCAAAACCCAGGCATGTGTGGGTGGAATGATTTCTATTGCACATGCTGGCCACAATGACAACCTGGCCAGAAGAAAGTAATGCCTAAATTCTATAACACTGAGAAGATGTTGTTGGGGAGTTTCTGTTTTTCATGCAGTTTCAGAGACAGTCCCACTGAGGTCCATTACCAACACAGGCTCCTCCTGGACTCCTTGGAGGAGAAAATGGGAGGCCATGATTGCACAAAGCTCTCAGAGACTCCAAGGCAAAAGCAAAGCCCAAAGTCCTATGAAAAACCTGCAGTCCCTGGGAGCATGAAGGAGCCCCCAGGGCCATTCCTGACCAAGGCTCCCCAGGGACTGGTCCCAGCAGATCCCTGAGGCCACTGGCATGTGGGGAGATGCTGAGGGCAGGACAAGGGGTGACAGTGGCCAGCCTTGCTGGGCCTGTGCCAGGAGGCCCCAGTGGCTCAGGACAAGGGTCTCCTCACAGCCCTTGGTGGCACAGACCCTGCTGTGCCCCAGGGCACCAAGACTTGTCTTCTCCTGGGCACTGCCAGCCCTGCCAGGGCCCTTGGCCAAGTTCAGCACAGCTTGTCCTGCTCTGTCCCACAGCTGCTGCTGTGTCCCTGGAGGCTGCACACTCCCATCTCACTGCCCCTGGCTCTGCCCTGCCATTGCCAGCCCTGCCCTGACCTCTGCCCACCCTCACCCTCTGTGTCTTGGGACACACACACATGCACTGAGCTCATCCTCCTCCTCCTGGGTGCTTCTCCTGCTGCAGCCAATTGTCCTGGGAGGGTTCATTGCTCACAGGAGCTGCTCTGTTTGTGCTGGTGCATTTTATAGCTCTGCTTCTGCCTGTCTCTCAATTCTGTCATCAAAGAGCTCTCCAAGGAAAAGTTTCATTGAATCGTGGAATAACAGAGGTGGGAAGAGCCCCCTGAGCCCCCTTGGCCAGGGTGTGGCTGGGCTGGAGTTCCTTTTGCCCAGAGCAGCCCCTGCCCTGTTGTGCTAGCTCTTGTGGCTGGAGTGGGTTTGGTCCCAGCCCAAGGCTTTGGCTGCTCCTGAGCAGTGCTGGCCCCACATAAGTTATCTCTGCAACCCCCAAACCAATGGCCTGCGGGTGGGCAAAGGTTCCTGGGGACACAGAGATGGGACAGCTGGGCTGGACTGACCCAAGGGATCTTCCATTCCATGGCATGTCCTGATCAGCAGGGAAATGAGGGGGACAAGAGGGTCTCTGGATTTTCTGTATTGATACATTTGTCTTCCAAAGGAACCACTACATGTGCTGAATTCTTATGCTGAATTCTTGTCTCTCCATGGTTTTCCTTGCTTCTGCATTTGGCCTTTGCTTTTAAGTCCCCCTAACATTAATTTCTCTTTAGGCTGACTCACAATTCTTTCACCATATTTTCTCCTGTTTTCTGAGTAAGGAAGGACAGTGACAGAGACACTCTGTTGTCACTTGATGACCAGAGGAGTTTAACCACCGTCACCTTGCCCAACTCTGCTCTTATGGGCACCCCCAGGAATGTCAGGGCTCTGTCAGGTGCCCACCCCTGAGCTGGGTTCATGCCCTGCTCACAGCCCCAGGGGTGTCCAGGGGCACAAGTCCTTCCCTGGCACACACACAGACAGTTCATTGCAGCAGGGCCAGGGGCTCCCAGGGCTCTGCTGCCACTGCCAGAGCCTGGCAGGGACCTCAGCCCTGCTGGTGTCACCCTGCCCTGCCCCTGCCCGAGGTGCCCCATGGCTGGAGGGATGGACATGGGGAGCTCTGGGCACAGGAGCTCATCCCAGCCCTGCACCCAGGGGCTCTCAGGAGACTTTACACTATGGAAACTCCAGCAACAGCTGAAGGTGTTTGTGCTCACTGGGTTTGTGTCCCCTCACACACACACAGGATGTTCAGAGCTGGGGAATGTCCCTGCACTGCAAACACAGACTCCTGACCCAGTCACTTGATGTCCTTCCAGGCAGGGAAGAACAACCTCTGTGCCCTGGGGTGAGAGGGCACTGCTGGAAGCAGCGCTGGCTTTGCAAGGGCACTGCTGGGACAGCCCCACCCTGAGCACTGCCACACTTTTGCTGCTCACTGCTGTTCTCCTCTCCAAGGTGCTCTGTCAGGAACATCCTTGAGAGCAAACTGGGAAGGAGATTGAAGTTTTCAGGCCCTGCACTGGGGAGATGCCCTTGCATGATGGAAATGCTGTTGCAGAGCCCATCTCTGTCCCAGCAGTGCCCACAGCCTGTCCCTGCCTGCAGTGCCTGGACAGTCACACAGCAGGACTGGGACCAAGTTGAGAGAGCCCTGAGGCCTTAAACCAGAACAGGGGCTCTGAGGGGGAGTGTGGAAGTGAAGGAATGGGAGGTTATGGAGCAGAAGTCTTGGAGCTACCTGTCAGTGAGGAGCATTGGGGTTCCCTTTTCACCCTAGATATTTCCAGAGGCACCGACCCTGCAGCTCCAGAGAAGTCAGGGAGGAAAACTGTCAGGGGAACATGGCACTACAGAGTTCTTTATTTTGTGTAAGCACATATGTAGTAAAAGTCTTGGGTTACACAGTCTTTGGTTCACACTAGAAATGCAAATACTGAATTAAAAATGGTACAGAAAAAGATTTTCCTGTGAAGAAATACCCAAAAATATAATACCCATGCTCGCAGAAAATCACAAGGTACAGAATGGGCTTTAATGAGTAACATCAAAAGAGCTATAAAGGAGAATAAGAGTTTATTGCTTCTGAAAAGCATTCATGATGATTTTCCTCAGGTCATCTTTGAGCTCCTGGTTCCTCAGGCGGTAGATGAGTGGGTTCAGGGCTGGAGGCACCACCGAGTACAGAACTGAAACTGCCAGATCCAGGGATGGAGAGGGCATTGAATTCCATCAGACACTGATGTGAGGCTTAGGAAGGCTTGAAGAGAAGGGAAGCTTCACAAGCCTCAAAGGGTAGGAAGTTACCAGGTGAAAAGCCATCTCCACCTGGGGAGCCCACACAGTGTTGTGTGATGATGTCCCATCATGTCATAATGGTCACCTTGTTGCCATGGGCCCCCAAAGTTACTCAATGACAACTTGGTTTTATGAGACCCTGCAGTGTCATAATGATCTCCTTGGCTCTGCAGTGTCACAAGTGGACTCCTGGTTACATGAGACCTCAAAGCGTCACAATGGATCCTTGTTTCCATAAGGTCTCACTGTGTCATGATATTCTCATCCGTTCAATCAGGCCCCATACTATGTCCCAAAGGTCTACTTGGCTCTGCAGCTTTAAAATGTCCCTTGGTTCCATGAGGCCCTGCACTGCCACATTGGGCCTTGGTTATACCAGACCCCACAGTGACACAATGATCCTCTTGCTTTCAGGAGGCCCTGAAGTGTCATAATGGCCTCTTGGTTCCTTGAGGCCCTGCAATGTCACAACGAACACTTGGTTCCATTGGACACATCTGTGTCACAAGGGTTCCTTGAATCCATGAGCCCTTGCAGTGCCACAATGCTCTCCTTGGATCCATGAAGCCCTGAAGTGTCACAGTGGCCCCTTGTTTCTACAGAGCCCCAGAGTGTCCCAATGGCCCCTTGACCCACAGCATCACAAAGGACACTTGGTTCCATGGGGCCCCTTGGTTCTGCAGTGTTAAAATGGTTATTTGGTTCCTTGATGCCCTACAGTGCCACAATGATCTGCTCGATCCCAAGGGGATCTGCAGTGTCACCATGGACATTTGGTTCTGTGAGATGCCACCTGTCACAAAGCTCTGCTTGTTTTCCCAGTGTAACAATGCTCTCCTTGGTTCCATGGGGCTCTGCAGTGTCACAATGGCCAGCAGCAGCTTCCTCTGTGTTCCTCCCTGCAGGCACAGAAACGCTCCCTTGCTCCTCTCCCTGGACATCCCTTTCTCCAGCTGAGTGTGTCCTGGCTGGCTGGGCTGGCTTGTCCTGCTGGCCCAGCCCCTGCTCCACACAGGGCCCTGAGCTGGCACTGCTGCTCTGGACACACCAGGTTCTGCTGCTGTCCATGGCCAGGGCTGCAGGGAAGCAGCAGCTCCAGGGGAAGGTTGCAGAAAGGCTCTAGGCACTGAGGCTGAAAGGGGCACCCAAGGGTCTGCCAGTTCTCTGTGTGGGAGCTGAGCTTGAGACCCCTTGAGCCCTCCCAAGTGCTGGGGCTGCACCTGCAGCTCCAGAGATGTGACAGAGGGGAACAGAGACAAATAATTCCTGTTGGATTCATTATTGTGTTTGCTTATACAGGTGACCTGGATCCATATGTAGAAGAGGTGTTTTGTGTGAGATAACTCTGCTAGAGTGATATGAACAATATTTTTTATCTGAAAAAAGCATTTAATGCATAATAAACAATGAGAAAAAAAGACATATGATCAGAAGAATATCTGAGTTTTTCAGAAGATGAAAGATTCATTAATGTTCCAGTAGTCAAACATGCTCAAATACTTTCCCACAGCTTCTTTGAGATGAGGGGTGACCACCAGAGGCCAAGGCCAGTCAGACTTGATGGTATTTGCATATTTTGTCTGGGAGTAATCCCCAGACACATGGAATTTTAGAGGTGGAATACCTATTTCATACATGGACATCTGGAGGAAAAGGACCATTCTTTCCCATAGGAAGGAAACACAGAACTCCAGTGTTTCAGGAGCAGATGAAAGGCGGCCATCAGAGGCCAAGGCCAGCCAGACCTCTCTGTTCTGGAAGCTTTTGTCTGAAAGCAATTGTTGGATATATGGAATTTCAGAGGTGGAATCCTAATTTTGACCATTTCTGCATTGATAAGAGAGACAGTTTTTTCCCATAGGACGAAAAACAGAGGCCAAGTGTTTCAAAGGCAGATGAGAGGTGACTCCTGGGAGCTCATGCAAGAAAGGTTTGTTTTTACTGGGAGCTTTTGTTACAGAGGAATCCTTGGATATTCTGATTTTGGGAGGAGGAACCTCAATTTTGACCACGGACACCTTAACAACGAGGATGGTTCCTTTCAAGTGGAATGAAAGCAGCAAGCCCCAGTGTTTGGAAATCAGGTGAGAGGAAGCCCCCAAGAAGGCAAGGGAAGCCAGAGCTGTCTGTCCTGTCAATTTTCACTTGGGAGCAATCCTTGGATGCACGAAGTTTTGGAGGTGGAATCCAAATTGCAGATAGTCAGATGGATGATTTTTCTATAGGAAAGCAAAGTGCAAAGCCCAAGTGTTTTGGAAGAAGATGAAGTCATGGGCCTAGCCAGCCAGACCTGTCTCTCTGGCACCTTTCATCTGGGGGGCTATCCTTGGACATAGGAATTTTTGGAGGTGGAACCTCAGGTTTATTTTTATGGGTTCCTGGAAAGGCACAAGATTTGTTTTCATGAGGAGTGAAAGCAGAGAGCACCAGTATTTCTAAGGCAGATGAGAGCCAGCCCTCCGGAAGCCAAGGCCAGCCAGACTTGTCAGACACTGCAGCTTTTGTCTGGGAGCTGTACTTGCATATTGGGAATTCTGGAAGCAAATTCCCAATTTTGGCCACAGGTGGCTGGTCGAGATGGGAGGCCTTTTTCCATAAGAAAAGCACATCATCCCAGTGTTTCAAGAGAAGGTGAGAGTTGGCCCCCCCAGGCTAGTCAAGGCAGCCAGATCTGGCTGTTCTGGCAGATTTAATCTGGGAACAATCTTTTCATGTAAGAAAATTTGGAGAAGGAATCCCAACTTTTGCCATGGGCCCCTGGAGGAGAAGGACAGTTCTCTCCCATAGGAAGGAGAACACAGAGCCCAAGTGCTTCTGGGGCAGGATAAGCAGCTGCCCTCGACATGCCAAGGTCAGCCAGACCTTTCAGGTGGCCCCAGGAGGCCCAGACAGACAGACCTGTTCCATGTTTCCTTGGTTTCGTGGGGCCCCACAGTGTCACAATGTTCTCCTTGATTCCATGAGTCCCCACAGTGTCACAATATTCTCCTTGTCACAATATTCTCCTTGTCACAATATTCTCCTTGCTCTGTAGTGTCACCATGGCCCCTGGTGTCCATGCAGCCCTGCTGTGTCACAGTGTCTCCTTGGTTCTATGGGCCCACAGCTTAATCCTTGACCCTTGATTCCATAGGAGTCCTGAGTTTCACAAGGGTCCCCCAGATTCCCTAAGGCACCAGAGTGTCACAATGGTCGCTTTGGTTCCATGAGGTTCCATAATATCTCCATGGTGTCCATGGATCCACACTGCCACCACAGCCCCTTGGTCCCATGCAGTTTCTCTAGTGTCAGCAATGGTTCCTTTGTTCCAATGAGGCCTTGATGTGTCACAATGGCTCCTTGGTTCCATGATATTCCATAGTGCCATGTACGGAAAATCATGCTATGAAAAGCCAGTGTCCATAAAGGAGATAGAGGAGTCCTTCAGCTTTATTTGAATGACAGTAAAGAGTCCACCAGGGCACACGCCCATGGGGTTTTCTCTCTCAAGGTTCTGGAGTGTACAGCCTCCTTTTATCCTAAACTCCTGCCTGCACCTTGCCCTCTTCCTATCCCCATTGGCTGAGGTATTAGGAAAGAACAGGCATCCCCAACAGCCTGCCACATCTTCCACTCTTGAACCTTTCATTTTACCCCAAAGTTCATAAAGACAAGCTCATGCAGACCCTTGTCTGTTTCAGGAGCCAAGCTTTCTGGGCTCTTTAATAAACCAGTTGCTTGAAGTTAATAGAGACAAAAAGTCCCATTTCAAAGATGTTAACACCCATAACTTCAATCGTTGAATTCTCTTTAAAGACATCCTGCCTATCAGTCACAATGGACTCCTAGAGTTCCGTGAGGCCCCACAGTATCACTGTGGCCACTTGGTTCCATGAGGTTCTGCAGTGTCACCATGGTCGCTGTCAGAGGCTGGATGAGATCAATGTCCCAGACACCTCGGGATGAGCTGTCAATCAGTCACACAGGGGGCTGGTGCTGACCAGGCTCTGATTGCCCCAGCAATCACAAGTCCCACCTGGGGGGAGGCCCACGAACGCCCAGGGGCTTAAAAAAACATGAAGCAGGTGCTCAGCCCATGGTCTGTACCCTGCCTTCTGCTGGGGTCTGTGTCTGACCCACACTGGAACCCGAAGAGTTGGTAGCCATGTGTGTGTCTTTCTATAGAGCTTCTGTCTTTCTGTCTCTCTCTCTTCCCTCTCCTTCTAATGCTCTTTATTTGGGACAGTTTTGGGTACCTCAACAACTGAAGTGTTTAAGTGTTTCTAGATTAAATGGGCAAAGTTAGTGAAGTTCCTGCTATGATAAGTGTTTTATGTTGAATTGGATGCTATATAAAATCCTTTTACAAAGTTCCTTGACTTTTTATACTTGCCAGTAAAATTTTGTGCCATTTTTACCACTTGAGAATACCTGACTGGAGTTTCTCCTGTGCACCAAACTCGAGTAAAGGAACCTTTGGTCACCCCCAGCATTTCAGTGTTCTGGGGTGTTACAGCCCTGCAGGCTCACAATGGTATCTTGTTTCCATGGGGCCCTGCTGTGTCACACTGTCCCTTGGCTCCATGAGCATCTGGAGTGTCACACAGGGTGGTGCCATTTGTCCTTGCTGCCTCTCCCATCCCAGTGCCCCAGGAACAGCCCCGAGCCACCCGTGAGGGAAAGGAAGATTTCAAAGTGCATCTCATGACTTTATTTTACTCAAGGGAATGTTTTTCTATTTTTCATTTCAGACAGGAACTGATAGAAGCGTTCCACAGGTGAGCTTCATGCTGAATGTCTCCTTAGGAGCTCTGGGCACAGAGGAGAATGAGCCCCTTGGAGTCTGACCCAGTTCAGACAACCTGCTCCTCACCCCCAACCTTGAAACATTGATCTTGGAAAATTAGGATTTTAGTTACCTTGCTGAAAATAATTAAAATTTAGAAGTTAAAAGGGAGTAGTTATCTGAATCTTAAATAATTGATCATCTGTCATTTTATGTTTGCTCAGCTGTGCTTACAATGGGAAAAGACGAAACTAGTGAGCAGATCCAAAGGAACATAGACAATGCAATCAGAAACCCATTCTTTGGAAAATTGGACTATCCCCAGAAATCATTTGTATTGTCAGTGATAGAAAAAGTCAAGAGTTTAGGGTGAGGAAGACTCGTCTTACTTCCTCCTTGTAAGAACCCTCCCCATGAAAATGACCCCAGACTTAATTTAAGAAGTCAATCTCACATGCTTAATAACAATTCTAGCTAATTATCATAGGAAGCGGGGGATGGGAGGGGCTGTTATTATGAATATGTATTTATTTGAATCCTTTGCTCATAATTAGACTTGCTGATCACCTGTGATTTTGCAGTGTGTATTAGAGGATTACCTCACGCTGCTGCCCAGCGCTGAATAAACATACACTTTGTAACTTTAAATTGTTAGAGAGTCTTTTGTCCATCACAGTTGAGTATTGGTATTAGACCAATACTCATATTTTGGTAATTCAGTTGGTGACTCTGGTGGGAGCCTGTTCTCTCTGGCCAAGGGGCCAGCAGGTTTTGGGACCCCTTTAGGGTGTCCACCTGTGATCTTCCTAGGAAGAGGGCTCCTTTTCCTCACTGGTAGGGAGCAGAATTAGAACTGCCAGAGATATGGACAAAAAGGTATGTTTATAAATTATAGACAGGTACCTGTAAGAGAGGCAAACTGGTAAAACACTGCGAGACATCGAGCGCACAGTGAAAAAGCCTAAAGTGGATTTGTTTGTAAGTTCTGCGGAATTTGGTTTTGGTTTGTGTTCCAGGTAGGGCTGGTAACAGTACCAGGAACTCTTGCCCTGTAGTGGGGGATAGTGGCGGGGCTGTCGTGGCCGCCAGGAGCAGAGCTCGTGCGGCAGTGGGTCGGCGGAGCTCGGGCAGGGCAATAACAGCATTGCCGGTATTGTTGTGGTACAGGAGCAGTGGTGGCTCCAGTTTGATTTGTGGTTTAAAGGCATGGTAGTGATTTTCAGCTTGGGTCACCAAGCTTGCGGGCGTCGGTGTGTGGTGACTCCTTTTGTGGGCTTGATCAGTTTGTGTGCCCCAAATGTATGTGTGTGTTTGAGCGTGCAGCTTGTTTTTGTGAGCTTTGTGAGTGAATTGTGGGTCAGTGGTGCACCGTATGTGTTTTGGTTTGTGTGCTTTTGGGAGTGTGTTGGCAAAAGTTTTGCATTTGTAAGTTGTAAAAAATTTTGAGGTTTACACCTGAGTAGTAAATGGGATATTTAGGCCCAGGAGGGCAGAGGAATTTGGAGTGCTGGCATTACGCTTGAATTGTGTGAGCTAGGCTGTGTGTGTATTTTACCTGTGTGTAAGCAGACGAATTGTGGATTTGTGAAAAAATATAGTTAGTTGTTTGTTAGTGTGAAAGGTGGTGTTTTGACTAAGTGTGGTTAGTTTCTAAGTGCAGAGGGGTGAGGCAGCGATGTGAGCCCAGAGCTGCTTTCTTCCCCCACCGCAGAGAAATTGTGTTTTGGCCAAAGTTTTATAGATTCTTGGCATAGGTTTGTGAATTTTAACCCTAGGTATAAAGAGAGAGGTTTGATACCTATGATTAGTAACTAAAGGGGGAGAGAATGAATTTGTTGTTTTGTGAGTGAACTGTTTAAAGTGTTTGGTTGTAATATGTGTGTCCCTTACAGTTATTTTAAGGGATTTGGTTTATTGGTTTTCACTGTTAAAGCTTTATAAGTGAACTGTTTAAGAGTGTTTGGTTGTGATATGTGTGGTTTTTTTTGAATCATTTTAAGTGATTTGGTTAATTGTTTTTCACTGTTAACTCTATTTTGTTAGTTGCTTTTATTTCTTCTCCTTTCCTTTGCTGATAAAATTATATGCCAAGGAATAGAGGGTTCAGAGAGGGGGATCCCAGGACAAAGGAACTTCCTCTCCAAGACAGGGCTGTGACTGTAACCCACTAAGTGTTGCTAAAAGGATGAAAGTTATGGTTAAACAACATAGGCCTGATTAGACTGACATTCAGATACTGCTTGATTCCTTAACAGAATCAGAGAGGCAGATGGTTTTAAAGGTGGCTAAAGATCTGGCTGAGGATGATTGTAGAATAACAGAGGATGATGTTAAGGATGTATTTCCCCTTCAGGAACCAGGCTGGAATGCTAATAGGCCAGAGGGAAGAGCACGGCTAACAAAATATCAGGAATTGATAATAAAGGGACTGGAAAGAGCAATTCCTAGGACTATAAACTGGACAGCCCTTAATGCTATTGAACAGAATACCTCTCAAACTCCCTCTGAATTTCTAGACCAGTTGCGAGAGGCAATGCATCGGCACACCACCCTGGATCCTGAATCTGATGAGGGAATACAACAATTGGTAAACTTATTTTTAGGGCAATCTACAGGTGACATCAGGAGGAAGCTCTAGAAGATGCGGGGCCCAGCAAGTCGGAACTTGGAGACTTTGCTAGATGAGGCATGGAGAGTTTTCAGCCATCGGGAAGAGGGTGTAAACCAGGGACAAAGAAACTAGTAGCAATAATACAGGAAAATATAAAAGGGCTACTGGACAACCTGAAAAAGCATATTTTTGTAAACCATAAAATTATAAATTTGGAAAACAGTGGGGAATTCATCAATTTTTGTATATGCCTAAAGCTCCATCTGCACTTTTGGGCAGGGATCTGCTAGAGCAGCCGGAAACAAAAGTAATATTTAAAGATGGGGAAATTAGTTTAGAGCTAAAAGCTCTACAATATGTGGAATTGTTAAGCTTAATGCTAATAATCAAAAAAATTGAAGTGGAAACTGAAGAAGAAATTATAAGAAAATAAAAGATCAGGTGTCCCTGGCATGTGGGCCTGTAATATACCAGGGAGAGAAAAAAACTGCTCTACCAGTACAAATCTGGCTTAAAGAAGAACAGTCGGTAAGGGTCAAACAATATCCCTTGAAAAACGAAGACAGAGAAGGAATTAGCTCAATCGTTGAAAACTTTTTGCAAATAGGACTATTAAAAGAGTGTCAATCTGATTTTAATACTCCATTTTTGCTGGTGAAAAAGCCCAATGGATCATACAGGTTAGTACAAGACTTAAGAGCTGTTAATAAGATAACTGAAGATTTATACCCAGTGGTTGCTAACCCCTACACATTGTTAACTCTTTTAACACCTGAACTAACCTGGTTTACTGTTTTACTGCTTTTTTTTTGCCTCCCTCTCCATGAAGCCAGCCAGAAAATTTTTGCATTTGAATGGGAGAATCCCAAAACTGGACGTAAAACTCAACTCGCATGGTGTGTACTACCCCAGGGTTTCAAGAACTCCCCTACCATATTTGGACAACAGCTGGCAAAGCATTTGGAGTCTTGGAACTCCCACCAGGAGAAGGACAGCTGCTTCAGTACATGGATGATCTCTTAACAGCCAGCCGGATCCAGGAGGCATGTGTGGATTGGACGGTAAGCCTCCTAAACTTTTTGGGCCTGCAGGGGTACCAAGTATCCCAAAAGAAAGCCCAGATGGTGAAACAAACAGTAATTTACCTGGGCTATGAAGTGAGTGCTGGGCAAAGGACCTTGGGCCAAGACTGTAAGGAAGCAATATGCCAAACCCCGAAACCCCAGACAGTGAAAGAACTGAGAACCCTTCTGGGCATGACGGGATGGTGCAGACTGTGGTTTTTTAACTATGGATTGTTTGTTATACCCCTGTATGCCTTAAACACGGAAGGGAGCAGGGATCTTCAGTGGACAACAGAAGCAACACAAACCTTCAACCAGCTAAAGAAAGCTCTTATGTCAGCTCCAGCCCTGGGACTTCCAGATTGGGAGTATGGGAGAACCAGTGATCCACAACTGCCTGGAGACCATTGAAGCCACCTACTCCAGTCGCCTGGATATGAAGGACACCCCTCTCGAGGATGCTGAGAGCTGGTTCACTGATGGGAGCAGCTATATCATCAGTGGAAGAAGATATGATGGGTATGCAATTACCACAAGCAGAGAGGTAATAGAGTCTGGACCATTGCCAAAAAGCTGAAATAATCGCCTTAACCCAGGCCTTAAAGCTGGCAAAAGGAAAAGAAATCAACATTTATACAAACTCAAGGTATGCATTTGGAGTGGTTCATGCACATGGAGCTATTTGGAAAAAAAGAGGACTGCTGAACTCACAAGAAAAAAAAATATTAAACTCGCATTAGATGCAGTTCAGTTACCTGAAAAGGTAGCTATTATGCACATCAAGGCACACCAAAAAATGAGCTCAGAATTGGAAGAAAGAAATATGCTGGCGGACAGAGAGGCAAAAGACGCAGCCAAAGGTGAGGTACCCAATGAAATAGTCGAGGCAGCATTAATTCCACATGGCAAGATCTCTATTGAAGGTAAGCCAGTATATAACAAAAAGGATAAAAAACTTATTAAGGAAAAAGAAGCACCTTATAACCAGGAAGTGTGGGATGTAACCAAAGAAGGAAAAACCTTCTTAATTGTTGTGGTCATTAGTGCTAAAAGAACATGAGAAAACACATTGGGGAATGGACGCCCTATACAATTATTTAAAAGATAGAATTCTAGCTAGAAAATTACAAAGGACAGTAAAACAAGTAACTTGTCAGTGTAGTCTTTGCCTCTGAACTAATCCGAAAACTTTCCAAAGCCTAAAGTTGGACAAATTGGGAAAGGTTGTGGACCTGAGCAGCAATGGCAAATTGATTTTAAGGAATTGCCCAGGAAAGGGGGGTATCGTTACCTATTAGTGTTAACAGATACCTTTCCAGGATGGCCAGAAACCTTCCCTACCCAGACAGCTAAGGCACGAGAGGGGACCAAGGCATTGTTACGAGAAATAATACCACATTTTAGAGTCCCAGCTGCTATATCTTCTGATAAAGGGCCACAGTTTATCTCAAAAATTGTACAACAAATTAGTCACCACCTGGGGATAGATTGGCAGTTGCATACCCCATATCACCCTCAATCCAGTGGCCAAGTGGAGAAAATGAACCATTTGATCAAATAACAAATTGTTAGGCTGGAGCAAGAGGCAAATTTGCCTTGGCCCCAGGCTCTTCCACTGGCATTAGTGCGAATTTGGACAAAGCCAAGAGTAAAAGAGAACTTAAGCCCTTTTGAAATACTGTATGGGAGATCTTAAGTGGTTCAAGAAGTGACAACACCCATTCAAATAGAAGAAATCCTACACAGATACATGGTGACCCTAAATAAAAAACTTAGAGAAATTAAAAAATAGCATGCCTGGAGCCCAAAGCAGAGGAATAAGATGGGCCAGTACACGATGTACAACCTGGGGATTATGTATATGCCAAGTCTTTTGCAGAGGAGACTTTGGAACCACAGTGGGAAGAACCATTCCTGGTGCTCCTCACCACTTTGACTGCAGTCAAGATCAAAGAACAGAAGGCTTGGATCCATCGCTCCCGAGTGAAGAAGGCCCCCAAAGAAATTTGGGGTGACGCAGAGCTGAAGCTGAAATTCACCTGGAATGGTGAGTAATGGACTTGTAGTTGTCATGGACATAATACAAAAGTTTGTGACTTTTGTGATCATTGCCAGTACTAATAGCAGTCAAAGCAACACCACACCAATACAATGTAAGCAGGATTTATCAATGCCAAGGGAAAGCTTACTATCCCTACACTCCTAGGGCTTTGAGTAAAATGCTGAGTCACAAATGCTAGTATGTGAGCCTCATTTCATGAGGCCCACCATCCACCTATGGAATCCATCCAAGCTGGTTCTGGATGCTGTGACAAATGCTTAATCACATGTCCCAAATTCAGACTCAGAACTTGTCGGGGGTTGGAGTTTGTTCCCTTACTTTTCCACCTCTTTTGGGAGAATTTTTCCCATTATCATGCTAAGGAAGCCCGCCGGGCACTCCCAGCTCCTGATTGCTCAAGACAAAGGGATGGGGTGGGGGCTCTCTCTCTCTCTCTCCCACACCAGCCAGCAGGGTTTGAGGGAGTCCAGGGGACTGCTCGTTTCCAGCCCACGCCATCCGAATGCCGGGAAGTGAGGTTCTCTTTGGTTGGACACTGACATCTGCTCCAGCCTCCTACCTCTGAGAACACAGCTGACCATCAGGACCCACACGGTGAGCGGGGAGCCTTTCCTCCACCCTCCCACCTGGGACACAGCGTGGCTGCTGCCCCCTCCCCCCTGCTCCCATCTGCTACCTCTGCAGCTGCGTGGGCCCTGCCCTGCCTTTCACCACCGGGACCGGATGCAGGCAGAGTGTGTCTGTGGCTGAAAAAGGACTGGAACTGAGTTATTTGTTCTGTTTGTTGTTAATTTTCATAGCTGCTGTTGTTTCTGTTTGTACTGTTAGATATATTAGTAAAGAGCTGTTATTCCTACCCCTTACCTCTGCTTGAGAGTCCCTGATTCAAAAATTATAATCATTGGGAGGGAGAGGGTTTACATTCTCCATTTCAGAGAGGAGTTTCTGCCTTTATCGACAGATACCTGCCCTTCAAACCAGCACAGGGGTGCTGAAAAGCAACAGGCCTAATTGGTTTTCCACCCAATAATGGTAAGATAAACATTACTTTAAGGGGTTCCTGTTGACCCAAAACCTCCATCCCCCCTTTGCATGTTCCCTGGATTAGGAATCTTAGCTTCAAAAGGAATCAACTTTGCCAATCTAGTGCCTTCTGGAATGTGAACAGGAGGTGTTAGAGTCTGTACCGTAATGCCAGTATTGCCAGTATAATCTGCATCCATTAGTCCAGGCAAAAGAAAAATCCCTTTCTTTGAAGTGGATGATCTTGCTATCAGCAGAGCACTGAGTCCATAACCTAAAGGTCTATTTGATGTTGATGGAACAAC
Organism: Oenanthe melanoleuca; assembly: GCF_029582105.1. Taxonomy (NCBI): domain Eukaryota; kingdom Metazoa; phylum Chordata; class Aves; order Passeriformes; family Muscicapidae; genus Oenanthe; species Oenanthe melanoleuca. Next base: position 5,610,171 of record NW_026612650.1, on the reverse strand, counting down.
TTGCACATCCGTGTTCTGCAGGGTTACTTCTACTGCGGTTGCCAGGTCCACTCTGGTGCTCCCTACTGTTGCTGACTTGAGGACGGTTGCAGGGGAACACTTGTGTTTTCAGGCGATTCCCCCCGCCGCGCTCAGCTTCTCGTTTCCCAGTGGGTCTCCGTGCTTCTTACGTGGAGACATTCGCTGGCTCTGTGCCCGTACTTGTCACATCTGAGGCAACTCCTGGGACTCCAGTAGGTGGCACTGACGCTTTACTTTTCTTTACGATCTTAAGTTGGCACTGCGCCTGAACGCGACCTAGGCGGCAACACTTGAAGCATCTTTGGCCAGCACTACCCTTTTTCTGTCGGACCAACGGTTTTAAGGCAATTGCCATCACCACTGCCAGGTAAATAGCCTTTTCTTCAGAAGTTCCAACTCTGGAACAGGTGTCTATCGTGTCTACTAAGGTGGCTGTTAGCAGAAAGGTCTGCAAAATTCTTTTACAAGCAGGACTAGCATTTTCTGCAGCCAATTGCATTCCCAATGCACCCTTAACTTCTGGGGACATCCTTGGAACTCGATCAAGGGCATTTCTGAGACGATCTAAGAAATTCATAAAAGGTTCTTTGGGGTCTTGTCTAATAGATGTATAGGATGGTGTTGGAAGCCCCATATTTGGAACAATGTGAAATGCCTCCCACTCTAACTTTTGGGACTGCTGCAAAATAGCTGTATGCAAAAGCGCCTGAGCCTGTGGGTTCGTGAAAGCCCCTTTCCCCAGCACCATATCTGGGGTGGCAAACTGTCGGGGATCCCTCTGAGGGGGTCCAAGATTTTCAGTCACGGCAGCTTCCACCCGTTTTTCCCATTCCACCTGCCACAACAACCACTGGGTGGGTTTTAGAAAAGTTTCCGCCAGCTTTTTGCAATCAAACGAAACCATCAAGCCACTAGTAAAGACGTGACTGAGAAAAGTTTGCACGTAAGGATTAGTTAGACCGTATTGCATCACTGCTTTCTGCCTCCCACGAATAAGTTTCCAGTCCAATCCTACCCAGTGACGCTGGTTCGGGTTACCAGGGGCTGTCATTACCTGCAAAGCTCGAGGGATGAACTCACCCTTTACCAATGCATCTCGTATTATGCTCTGCCATCGCCTGGCGGGATCAGACCCGTCATCAACTGCAGAGCAAAGAGGTGATTTACGATCGGGGCTGTCCCAGCTCCGCTCCAAACTTCGCTCGTCATCTCGCTGCTGCGCACGCCCCGAACTACTAGAGTGAATCGAGGGATCAGAGAGCCTGCGCATACCTGGGTATCGGTCAGCGCTACCAGCCCTTCTTTTGGGACTACTTTCTCTCGAGAATCTAACTCGGTGGTCTTCGCTGGCTGCTGTGCTCCACCCTATTGGCACCGTGATGTGCAATTCTTGCGGCAGAGCCTCTGGCATTAAATGCCGTTGGGTTTCTCCCTTTCTGCAATCCTGCCTCTCCCACTTCTGGCGCTGCTCCTCATCAGAGCAGCATGAGCGATCCACCTGCAAGACCTCGCTATCAACCTCAGAGTGCTGCCGCTTGAGTTCTGGGGAGTCAGTCGGTGATGGCGGCAACATCCCTCCTAGGGCTATTGTTAACTCCTCTGAGGACACCACGGGACGATTGGTGGATGTGTCTGGAGCCACTGGGGACAAAGAAGCATCTATCTCCATTTTCTCTGGTTCTGACATGGGCTGCAAAACTGCGCTGCCTTCACCTGCAACTTCCCATGGTACCTGCTGTTCTGATACAGGGGCTGCCTATGGTAAGGACAGAATAATTGTTTCTTCCCCCCCAAAAACTCTCACACGAATGCTGGGAAAACTGCTGCAGGATCGCCCAACTCTAATTCTTCTTCCGCACCTGTGGCAGCTGTCCTCTCTGCCCTTAATTGCTTTAATGCCGTAATAACTACCTTCCAAACTGTGCTAAGTCCTCTGGAGTCTCACATACTATCGCTCACGGCATCCCAGAGATTCTCACCCAGCCTTTCCCACTCGAGGATATCAAAAACACTTCTAGGAGTAGCGAAAAATCCTTTCTCCTGTCCCCATCTCAGTAACTTTTTCAGACCTTCTAGGTCATATTTAACTGCTCTTGTGGAGAGGATGCACTGGAGGACGTTTAATGTTGCCTGCTCTTCTTTAGATAATGCCTCTCCCATCCCTCCAGACCCAGTCACTAACCCGTTATCATAGTTTTTTGCTGCGCAGCACACGCTTTTCTCTCGGAGCTCTTCTCAGGAACTTCTTCATCTCGTGCTCCTACTGGCTTTATTTCGATCGGCTCTTCGGCGTCTCCTCTCTATCCCATGTTCTTCGGGTTCTCTTCGGAGTCATGCTCCAACCTCCGCTGCTGCAGTCCGGCCGCGCCACCTACGGCTGGTCTTCCCGCTTTTTCATTTTGCAGAGCCCTTTCAGAGACTAAGTCTAAAAGGTTTCGGTTCACTTCACGTGCGAGGTACACGATCTATCACGTCGCCGGATCACCAAATGGGGGAACAAACTGGACTTCTGAACAGCAAATCAATATGATTTTGCAGAAGCTGATTTATTGTTTACAATTCACCCCCATTATACATTACTAGAACCACCACCCACGTGGGAACACACTTTACAATTGGTAATTTAATTATATTGATCCACCCCTTCAACCCCCCAAAAGTTTGTAATTGGTGGTCTTCAAAATCTTCGCCGCCCCCTGCTAGCCTGAATCTTCTAATCTTGGTATTCGATGTTTTCAACTTCTTCTCTCCTGATTTAGCATAGTTGATGTTCCAGTGGCCTTGGGGGTTTCAAACAAGTTATCGAAAAACTGCTGAAATTTTCTCATGCTGTGCACATGTTATAAACACTGGTCTAAACCAAGAAATACACAAAAACAGCTAGCATGTGAAAGAGGCATGAGAACAAACAGCAAAATGTGCAGAAATAACTGAACAGCAAAAAATAGCAAAAAATATAGTTTTTGGCTGGTGTACACACAAGGCCTAGATTTGTATAGACATGTTCCACCGGGGTCCAAACCCCGTTCAGCCTTACAACATGTGCCCATGGCCTGGGTGATGTTGGCCCCATGCCAGGCACCCACCAAAGCCACTCTGGCCCTGCCCCTCTCAACTGCAATAGTTGAGAGAAAATTAAACCAAGAGTTCTTGGGTCAGGTGAAGATAGAGAGAGATCCTCACCAAACAGTAAAACGGGCATCAGAGACCCAGCCTGGGCACAGGGAGGGAATTTACTACCAACCAAATCAAAGCAGGACAAGGAGAGAGGAAAGAAATCTCTCCAACCCGTTCCCCCCACCCAACGGAGATCACCAGGACCATGGATCACCAGGGCTCTGCCCAACGTGGCTCACTGGGGATCATCCAACACCGATCCTCCCATGGGGGATGGAGCTGGAGCAGAGCACGAAGCTCTTCCCACACTCCGGGCACTCACAGGGCTTCCCTTAGCAGTGCCTCCACTGGTGTCAGGTCAAGTGAGAGCTCTGTGTCTTCCCACACTCAGGACACTCATAGGGCCTCTCCCCGGTGTGGATGTGCTGATGGTTTTTCAGGTAGGACATCCACCCAAAGCTCTTCCCACATTCCAAGCAGGTGTAGGTCCGTTCTCCAGTGTGGATCACCTGGTGCCACATAAGAACAGAAACAGTCATGAAGCTCTTCCCACATTTCCCACACTCATAGGGCTTCTCCCCAGTGTGGATCCTCTGGTGCCGGATCAGGTTGGAGCTCTGGCTGAAACCCTTCGCACATTCCAAGCACTTGTGGGGCTTCTCTCCTCCATGAGGCTTCTCCACCAGCTCTGAGCTCTGCCTGGATCTCCGGCCGCCTTCCCGGCTCAGGGAGGGTCTTTCCTCCTCATTGCAGCTCCCTGGGCTGGGTTTGCAGCCCCTCCTCCTGAGGGATCTCTGGGGCTTTTCCTCCTCCTCCGTCCGCCCACGCCTTAGGAACGAAAAATCCTGGTTTGGGGAAAAAAAAACAGAAAAACATGCCTTGGAATGGGGGTTCCTCCTTGCCCAAGTTCATCTCAGGAAGACAGTGAGCATCTTGTGTCTATAAAAACCTCAAAAACACCTAGACTCAGCCCAAAAACCCTTCAAACATCACAAAACAGATAAAAAACTCCCCAAAAAGCAAGATTCCGCCAAAACCTCCTACAAAATATAAATATTCAGGCCCCATAAAAAAACAAAGCACCAACATTTACTCCAATGAAGCTCAGAAACACCAAGTTTCACCGCAGTGAAAATCAGGGACTGCCTGTCTGCAGTCACCTGCTGCATGTGGGGGGCTGCAACGCTCCGGGGGTGGGGGGAAGGCTGCAGATACAGGGAGGGGTGGAACCTTGTGGTTTTTCCCGTTTCTGCTCCTCCTCTTCCTCCTCCTCTGTCCCCACTTTTCCTCACACTCCTCTTTCTCCTACTATTCCTCCTTCTTCTGCACAATCACGCCTTCTCCTCCAATGTGCATCGTTGGAAAATTTTGTTCTTCAACTCTTGTTCTCTGTCCCTTCTTCTCCTGCTGCCCCCAGGCCCAGCACCCACTGCCGGCTCCCTCTTCCCCCCCACACCCACAGCATCCCAGCGCAGGGGCAGGGATGGAGCTGGGGCAGCGCTGGGCTCTCGGCCGCTCCCGCCCGCACTCGGTCCCCACTGCAGCCGCTCCCGCCACGACAGCACGGGGGGGCCCGGCCTTGGCGCTGCCCCCTCCCACCTCCCCAAATTCCTCTCGCGGGGGGCGCTGGGCCCGGGGGGGCGCAGGTGGGGTCCAGGTGGGGAGCGCTGGGACCTGCGGCTCTGCCTGGACCCCCATGGAAGGAAGAACCCGAAAGTGTCTTTACAAACATATGCTGGGAATCCCCTTGGACATAGGCCCAGGGACGGGTACATAAGGAAGTGACAGCAGAAGCCATTGGGTTCAGAAAATGTTATTAATTGACCACACAGACTGCTGCTCAGCCAACGTCCTGCTAAATTCATGAACTCTCAGAAGGAGAACAAAGACCTAACAGAGCCATGAATATCATTAGCTTTACAAAAGGGGGATGCATATTAAGGGGGGGATGCAGTGGGTGCATTGGGAAGTCTGTACCTCTCAAGTACTTCAGCCAAGTAGAAGAAGCCTCTGTGAAATGGCTGAATGCTCAGGCTAAAAAGCATCTTTCCGTACTTGGGGAAAAAAAAGCACATATAGAAAGGAAAAGGTTAAATATTTGCCACATGTATTGACTGAAGGTTTGTGCTGTATTGACCCAGAGAAGGACCTGGGAATCTCACAAGTAACGTTACCCAGCAATAAAATGGAGTTGAGACAATTCTGAGAACTAATAAGGAATTGCAGGACCTGGATTGAGGATTCTCTGTTCGAGTCAGAACATTGTATGAGTTCTTAAACCCAGACAGCCTCAATGTTGTGGTATGGATTCAAGAAACAGCATAACTTCAGAAAATTAAATAAAACCAAAATGTTTGGTGTCCCAGTCATGGCTCTTCCAGACTCAGAAAAGAAATTGGAACTGTGTGTGTGTTATAGTACTGTCCTGGTTGAAGGGCAGGTGTCTGCCGATAAAGGCAGAAGTTTTCCTTTGAAATAGAGACTTTAATTCCACTCCCCCCAAGTATTATAATTGTTTGAATCAAAGACTCTGAGGCAGAGATAAGGGGGTAGGAATAACAGCTCTTTTACCAATATCTCTAACCGTACAAGCAGAAACAACAGCAGTTGTTAAAATTACCAACAAAACAGAACAGATTACTCGGTTCCAGTCCTTTCTTTAGCTGTGAGCACGCTCTCTCTCGGCGGGAGCGGAGGCGGGAAGGGGCGGCCGCGGCCGCGCCGGTCTCAGGGGGGGAGCGGCTGGAGCGGGCAGCTCCTCGCTCACCGTTTGGGTTCTGGTGCTCAGCTGTGTCCGCAGAGACTGGAGGCTGGAGCAGGGCAGATGCAGGGCAGGTGATGGCAGAGGGTCTGGCTCTCCTGCGTTCCGCCGCGTGGCTCCAGACCGGAGGATCCTCCTCTGAGCTCCCGGAAGCACGAGTGCCCCTCTCGAAGCCAATCTCACCTACCCCTTTTGTCTACAGTCCTTAGAAGGTCCTGGGTGTAACCTGGCCAGTTCCATTGGCATGATAAAGGGAAAAAATTCTTTAAACTGACACAGTAATAGAAAAACACTCAACCCCCAACACGTACATATTATATTATTGCTTTTGGTAAATATTAAAATTAATGCTACATGTATAATGTTGGAAAACTTGCTGTATTAATAAAATTTCTTTTAGCTTTGCTATTAACCAAACTTATAAATAGTACAGCTATAAATATATTTTTCTTGGACTATAACATGGTGAGGTAAAAAGCTTTTGTTCATGTAATTAAGTCCGAGAATGATAGAAAAGATAATCAAGAAATGTTTCACATTCTTGGATTATGGGACACCAGACCTCCAGGGAAGGAAAAAAATGTTGATTTACAGGTTGGAGGGGAATGTGTTTGAACAATGCATGAAAGACCGATGAATATGCAAGAGGTTGATGCATTAAGGAAGTGCTTTCTGAGTTAGGTAGGCTCTTGTCTGGAGGCCAAGTACCCTGTGGGTGTAACCTTTTGCTTTATTGTTTGTCTCTTATTGCCTTTTATTAAACCTTTAAATACTTACAAGGAGAGTCAATCTCGCTTTTAAAAAGTGGATGTTAAACAGGGCCATTCCAAAGGGATTCTTGTGACAAAATGTTTAACCCAGAGTGGCCAGAGTGGCCTCATTGTCTGCAGAATTGCGCAGCCACAGCTTTAATGGGACCTGAGGCACAAAAACCGATGGCAGGAGGATCTCCTGGTGTTCAAGTTCTGGCACCAAGTTAAAGCTTTGATAACCAAAAGAGCCTCTGCATGGATGAGCAGTGCTCGGTGATTACAGAATGAAACTTGTTCAGTGGCACAGGAGGATTTAGAATTGACGACAGGGGAAGGGTTTAACCCAGCCTTCTGTTTGAGCAGCCTGCACAGGGGCTGGGAACAAACCCATGGCTGCACTCAAGTGATAGAGCTCCAGAGCCAGGCTGGGAGAGATTCCCTGGCCTGAGGGACAAAATGTGTTCATGGATGGGTCTGCAAGGGCAGGAGAAGGGAAAAGAGTTCCAAGACACGCTGTGATTAAGGAAAGGGAATTAGAGCAAGATTACACTCTGCCTAAGGAGTGCAGAGAAGCACCACTGGTGGCCAAGTGGCATGGCCCATCCCAAGTGTCCCTGAGCACAGAAACAGCCCCAGCACAGCTCAGCACGGGGGGGACCCCTCACCCTGGGCTCAGGGGCTCTCAAGCCCTGCAGATTTGCACTTCCCGGCTGCAGCACCAGCATGGGAGGCCCCACTGAGCCTGCACTGAAGGCAACGCAGCAGCAGCCAGGGCTCCACATCGGGGGAAGCCCCTGTGCCTGCCCACACATCCTCTGCTCAAATCCTCTGCTCAAATCCTCTGCCTGGGCACCCTCCTTTGGCATCTCCAGCCACTGGGGCCAATCCTTGCTGCCACTGCTGCAGCTTCGCTGCTTTCTGTGCCTGCACTGCCACAGCTGCTGGGGAACACAATGGCACAATTCCACTCTGGCTCTCCATTACACTCACACACTGGGCTGCCTGGGATTCGATTGCTGGAATATATACAAAATCTAAATTAAAAATAAAAAAAAAATCTTAATTCTGGACTCGGGCTTGGTTTGCTTTGCATTGGGGAAAGGAATTTTAAAGGGTTTTTTAAAGGAATGTTACACGGTTCAACAGAGATCAGTTTAATATCCCAACAAACTGGGAATGGCCCAAAAGAGACCCACAAATGTAACGACCATTAACAAAACATCAACGGCCATTAGCAAACATCAAGGAACACCCACCCCAGACACAGCCCTGGGCATTGCTGGAGACACCTGGTCTGGAAAAGGCTGAGAAGGAAATCCAGGAGTGGGACCAAATTAACATCAGAAGGACAGAATCAGAGGCAAAGAAATCCGGGTCCTATAGTAAACTAGATACTAAGAACTACACAACTTGGAAGGAATGAACATCAATCCAATGTATTTCAATGGACTCAGACTGTATGAAATTTCGGAAAAATCCAGTGCAATTCCCGTGTCATGGAATGATTTTCTCTGCACACCCGGGCGATGTGTGGAAGAAATTATTTCTGTTGCACATCTTCGCAAGAATCAAATAATGTCTTGACTCTCTAACAGTAAGGATGTCAATTAAAAAGCAGATTGTGGGGGGCCATATGTGAGTCATGCAATGGCTGCTGTGCAAGAGAAACATGGGTTCCAGTTAGTCAGGGGGGAGCTTTAGAAATGCAAATTAACACTGCTGGGGCAAAAACATCCATTTATCATTGGAATTACAGAATTAAGTTACAAGGACAGGCAGTGAGGTCACTGAGAATGTCAGGAAAATTAATCCAAAAACACCAGAAGTTAATGTCCAAAAAGGAGACAGAAGAGTTCTGCTTTGCTTTATTTGAATAAAGGGAGACACATGGGCTATTCCTCTGTGATCTCTCAAATTTTTGGAGGACGCAGCCTCCTTTTTACCCTATTTTCCCCGCCGTGTTTCTCTATCTCCTTTTCCATCCACTGAGATACTGGAGATGTACAGACATCCCGGAACGCCTCACACACATGATTCCCTTCTAATTATAACCCCCCCTTTTAATTCTTAATTCTTATAGAAGTCACAGCTTTTCCCCATTGCTTTTTTCTTCTTTCAATATCCTGTTTCACTTATCAGTAAACCTACACTTTGTTTTTAAAGGCAATTTTCTCTTTCCATTCATCAATCACTGTAATCCATCCCATTGTTTCTTTTATCTCTCAATGCTGGTCTTATCTACCAGCAGATCCACAGCTCATTTGTAAAGACAAATCTAACATTCCTTTCAAGAATAATTCCAAAACCAAAGGGGATCCAGGAAAAGAGATTGAGTCAATAGTAATTAAAACATTGTAAACACAATTCTTGAGAAAATGAGGAGGGAGTGAAAGCAGTAAGACTAATATCGTGGGAGGGGTGCACATTAAAGGGGACATGCAGTAGGTGGATCAGGAAATCTGAACCTTCCAGGTACCTCAGCCAGGGCAAAGGGAGAGGCAGATGCAGATGGGACAATGAGGACAAAAATGAGGCTATGCTTTAGAGACATATTCAAAGTTTTTAACCCAGTTCCTCCCCTATCTCACCTTTTTCAACCGAGTGCAGTTGTCCCAGTCCTGATAATTTTTTACTTTGTTAAAATTTCTTTTACAGAAGTAAACCTTATAAAAGACATCGTATTGATTCTAACAATTGCTAAAGCCAACACTGTAATATATTTATCACAGTGGCCTTGATCTTAGAGCCAGGCTTGGGCTAGGGAGTGCGACTGGAGCTGCCATTGGGCTTAGGTCCAAGAATGGTGTTGGCCTTAGGGCAGGAACTGGGGCTGAGTTTGGGAGTTCAGGCTAAAGCTGGCATTGGACTGTGGGCTGGTGCCCAAAGCTGCACTTAGGGCTTGAGACTGCCATGGAGGCTGGGCTTAGAGTTGCAATTGGGGCTGGCTTCGGGCTTAGGGCTAAACGTGGCATTTGGTTTAGGGCTGAGCATTTGGCAAGGGGCTGGAATTGCGGCTGGGCTTTAGATTAGAGCTGGAATTGGGGTTAAGGCTAAATGTGCCATTTGCCTTAGGCCTGGCCTTGAGGTTGGCTCTGGGGCTGCACCAGTCTGGCACTGGGATGAGGTTAAATCCAGGAGGGTGAGTGTGTCTCACCATGGAGTGAGATTGAGATCCAGGATCAGGGTGAGCTTTGGGACCGAGCGCACGCCCAGACGGACAGGGGAGATGTCATTGTAGGATGTCCCTGGCATCGTCACAGCCCTGCTCAGGCACCACCAAAAGGCAGCAGGAGCTGGCTGGTCCCACATCCAAGTGCTCCCAGCACCCAGAATATCCCTCTGTCCAGTCTGTTCAGCTGTCCTGGACATGCTCCCTCCAGGCTCTTTGTCACCTCCTTGATCCAGAGCATGGGATATTGAGTGGCTGAACACAAGTGGCTCCAGGACACTTCCTGCTGGGACACTTGCCTCTGGGAACAGCTTCTTGTACATGGCTGGGCTCCCCTTTATACTTCCAGGCATTTCCTGCCCATCTGCATCCTCAGGGATGAGGCTGTTTGTCTCACAGCCGTGGCTCTGAGGGAGCAGGGATGCCTGTGCAAAGGGCTGCCTCCCTCTGCACTCTGGCAGCTCTCACCGAGGCTCTGCCAGGGGTGAAGGCTCCTGCAGAAATATCCCAAGGCTGCAGATCTTCCTCATCCTGCTCCTCCACTGCTGGTACCACAGAGTTCCCTGCACATAGGAACACCACCTTTTCCTCTGGAGGAAACCTGTTCCAGCACAGCAACGAGGGTCTTCTGCTGTGGCACTACCACAGCATCCTTGAAACCGTGGGCTGGGAAGTGACATTTCCTGGCAATGGCTGCTGTGTGTCTGGCTGATGGGAACCCTATTCTGCAACGGCCTTGGCCTCCACATTTTCTTTCTGGATTTTCCTGGCCAATCTGCATGCTCAGGAAGGAGCAGGTTACGGTGACACCTGTAGGGAAAAAAAGACAGAGGATGGAATAAAAGAAGAAGGCACACCATTGAGTCGAGGCAGAAGAAATATAAAAAAAAGTTTCTAAAATGGAGTCAGTAGCAGAAGTAAGGTGGTGTAGTGGTTTTGATTTGTCAATTTCCATACACTCATTTCCTGCTGTGAGATGGGATTGGGAGCAAAAGCAAGGCAGGCTTAAAACTTAAAGAATGTAAAGGAAACTTTTATTAATAACCTAAAAGAATAATAAAATTCAGAATAAAACTTTGTCTTTCAATACAGGATGTGACCAAAAGTACGCATTTTATCAGCATCTGTTGAATCCAGGTGGGGCAGTGTTCCTTATCTCTGTGAGAGATATTATCTGCTAATGAGCCATCTGTTAAAACCAGGTGCAGCAGTAATATTTATCTTTTCCACAACCCATCCTTCCTCCAGGGATATATCATGTGCTAATGGGCCATTGAGTTCCACTGCATGACTGATAAAATTACATCATCCCATTGGGAAATGCTCCAGCCAGGGGAGGAGCCGAGCCTCTCCTACCTGGATAAAAACTGAGATGATGAACACCAAAGCAGCCTTTTTCCCCTGGATTCCAGAGGAAAACCAGACCATTCCACATCATCACTGGAGCTTCAGAGGAAAACTGCATCCTTCTACAGGATCACTGCTTGAACTGAAGCACATCTGCCACTCCAGGAGGACTGCAGCCACCATTTAACGGGACTGCTACCAACGGATTGTCAGGTTGTATTCTGACTTGGTGAGTGTTTTGGGTTTGTTCTTTGCTCTTTGTAATATTGTTTTTCTATTTTAATTATCCTAGTAAATAACTGTTCTTCCTATTCCTGTCTCTTTGCCTTAGAGCCCCTTAAATTCAAAATGATAATAATTTTGAGGGAGGGGGTTTACGTTATCCTTTTTAAAGAGGCACTCCTGCCTTTCTTAGCAGACATCTGCATTTCAAATCAAGACAGGAAGATTTTGGGTCTGAATATTAGTGTTTCGGAGCTTTATACAGATGCAAGTTGCCCAAAGATTTCCTGAGTTGAACTTGGGAAAGGAGGGACTCCCAGTCCATGGAGCTCTCTTCTTGTTTTTTTTTCCCAAACCAGGATTTTTCATTCCCAATGCGTGCAAAGACGGAGCAGAAGGAAAAGCCCCAGAAATCCCTCATGAGGAGAGGGAAACCCAGCCCAGGGAGCTGCAATGAGGAGGAAAGACCCTCCCTGAGCTAGGAAGGTGGCCGGAGATGCAGGCAGAGCTCAGAGCTGGTGGAGAAGCCTCATGGAGGGGAGAAGCCCCACAAGTGCTTGGAATGTGGGAAGGGTTTCAGCTGGAGCTCCCATCTGATCCAGCACCAGATGATCCACACTGGGGAGAGGCCTTATGAGTGTCCTGTGTGTGATAAGAGGTTTCAGACCAGCTCCAATCTCCTCCTACATGAGCGGATTCACAGAGGAGAGGCCCTTCCGCTGCCCCGACTGCGGGAAGGGATTCAAGCACAACTCCAATCTCACTGTCCACCGGCGCACCCACACCGGGGAGAGGCCCTACGAGTGTCCTGAGTGTGGGAAGAGCTTCTCACAGAGCTCTCACTTGACCCGACACCAACGGAGGCTCCACTAAGGGAAGCCCTGTGAGTGCCCCGAGTGTGGGAAGAGCTTGTGCTCTGCTCCAGCTCCATCCCCCATGGGAGGATCGGTGTTGGATGATCCCCAGTGGCCCGTTGGGCAGAGCCCTGGTGATCCGTGGCCGTGGTGATCCCCGTTGTGTGGCGGGACGGGGTTGCCGAGATTTCTCTCTGTTCTCCTTGTCCTGCTGTGATTTGGTTGGTAATAAATTCCCTCCCTGCGCCCAGGCTGGGTCTGTTGTTCCCGTTCGGTGCTCGGGGCGGGATCTCTCCCTTCTCTCAACTCCCGGGCCTCTCCTCACCAATCAGACAATGCGATGGAGAAGTTTCAGCCAATCAGAGAGAGCAGCTCTGATGACTCACCGGTTGCCGGGCAGACCCGCAGCACCCAGTGTTCCCCACCTGGACCCCGCCCTCCCCGCGCAACCACGATCCCCCCGCGGAGTCCCCCCCAAGTCCCTCCCCAGTCCCGCCCCACAATAACCGGGACCGGGGCTGCGCGCTGTCGCTGTATAAGAGGGGCGGCACCCGCAGCTGCCAGAGAAGCCGCGATGGGACGCGCCGGAGCCACGAGTGACGGTGACGGGCTGACGCTTGCGTTTGTCCTGCTGCTGGCCACTGTGGCTTCCTGATGGCCCTTGGCCACTGGAAGCCACGGGGGCGGCAGACAGGGACAGCAAAGCGCAGCAGGCGCCCCGCGGTGCGGCCCAGAGGCTCCGGAGGAAGCCTGGGGCCCCTGTGGCTCCCGGGCCCTGCAGGCCTCGGGCGGGCCCTGGCAAGCGGCCTCGTGCTCCCGCCAGCCCCCTGGGCAGCCCCTGCTGTGCGGCCCCTGGGTGGCCGTGGGCCAGGAGCTGCAGCATCTGATGCTGCTGCTCTGGGATGGCAACGGGACACGTGCGCCGCTCTACTCTGGGATGTGGCGGGCGCTGTGGAGAGAACTGGAGGAGCTGGTGAAGCGGGGCCACCTGCCCCGCTGTGGCTCGTCCAGCTCCACGGGAAGCCCCCATCCCTCGGAGAGGCCTCGCTCCACCCCAGGGAGAGCCTCAACCCTGCAAGGATGGCACAGCAGTGGAGAGCCGCCATCCATGCAGGGGCCTCAGGCTGTCAGAGAGCCTCCATCCTGCCAGGAGCCTCTGCTATCTCTGACAGCCTCCATCCCTGGCAGAGGCTCAGTGAGACCTGTCAGCCTGCGGAAGGTGCAGAGCCCGTGTACAGGTCTCCCAGCTACCTTGGACTCACGGGCGTAAGCCTGACCATTGATGTGGCCAGGGAAAGCCCAGCAGTGCAAATGGGAGCCCAGCCCGGTGCAGAGGAGCCTTGTCAGGAGCAGCTGGGGGAGCAGCAAGTGTGCTGGAGCCGGCTGTTGCTGGCCCACAGCAGCCAGGACGCTGTGCCAGTTGTGGCAGCTGGCAACAGCCCGAGCCTGCTGGTGGAGCCGACCCTCGAGACACCAAGAGGATTCCTCCATCTTCAGGAAGCTGCCCCAAGACGGCCCTCGAGCAGCACGAAGGCCTCTCTAACAGCAGGTGAGATCTGGCCAGGAGCTGTGTGAGGCTGCTCCGGGGCTCTTGAGGGGCATCCCCAGGCCAGGCCATGGCCCCTGATAGCAGCCTAGTCCCAGGGCGCCTCCAGTGCCTCTGATGCCAAAGGCTTCAGAGGCTTCAAAAAGCGCTGTGTGCTTTGCAGCTGCTCCTGAGCGGGCGTGGGCTCAGCAGCGAGCCGGGGCATGGCGGGCCTGGCGATGCCACGGACCGGTGGTGGAGCCGGGCAGGGGGCGCCTGCCGAGCATCCCCTGGGGCCGGGCAGGAAGCCCAAGCAGCAGGGAGGCTGCCCGGAGGGGCGCTGGGCCATCCCAGGCAGGGGCAGGGCAGCAGCCACAGGGCAGCATCAGGCCCGCTGCAGGCATTGTCTCCTCCTCACAGCCCGACGGCACCCGTGTTCCCATGGAGATCGTGCTCATGGAGAAGGTGGGCTCTGGCTGCCGCTCCATCATCCAGCTCCTCGACTGGTTTGAGCTGCCGGACAGCTTCCTGCTGGTGATGGAGCGCCCGGAGGCATCTCGGGATCTCCTGCAGCTCCTGCTGGAGCAGGAGTTCCTGAGCGAGGAGGTGGCGCGCTGGCTTTTCCGCCAGGTGCTGGAGGCCGCGTGGCTCTGCAGCGCCTGCGGCGTCCTGCACCGCGACATCAAGCCGGAGAACCCCCTTGTGGAGCCGGAGAGCGGCGAGCTGAAGCTCCTCGACTTCGGCTGCGGCACCTTCCTCCAGGAGCGCGCCTTCCCCACGATTTGCCGGTGAGTCCCCAGCCCGGGCCCTGCTCCCAGCGCCAGGCACTGCACGGCCCCATTCCCTCCTGGCCTCGGGGCTGCGGCCTCCAGCCGGCTGCCGACAGACAGGGCGCTGCAAAAGCCGGGATCCGGCCCCTCGGTCTGCCTGGCCCGCAAGGCCGTGGGCTGCTCCGCTGGCTTTCTTTGCCTTGCAGAACGGTGTCTTGCCTTTGGCCAGTTGCCCGGGGGACGTGGGGTGGCTCCGGGGGCAGCGGGAGCCGCCGACGCGGCCCCTGCCTCAGCCAGGAGCCGGCGCCGGGCTCTGCAAGGCAGCGGCTGCGCCCGGACAGCGCCGCCCGTCTCCCCCAGGAACACGCGTGTACAGCCCGCCCCGAGCGGATCGGCCTTGGCTGCTACCACGGCCATTCGGCCACCGTCTGGTCCCTGGGCGTGCTGCTGTACGAAATGGTCTGCGGGAGCCTCCCCTTCTGGGACGACCGCGCCATCGTGTCGGGGCAGCTCTTCTTCAGGCGCCAGGTCTCTCCCGGTCGGTGTCGGGCCCCAGGAAGGCAGCGGAGGCAGGTGGCGGCGCACGGCAGCCGGGCTGGCCCTCACGCAGCTCGGCGGGACGGCGCTGTGCCCTCAAGGGCCGGCCGCAGGAGGCGGCCCGTGCCGACGGGCCGGGCGCGGCACACGCGGCTCAAGGGGGTGGCCGTGTCCCGCACGGGGCACAGGGGCCCGGGTCCTGCGGGCGCCGGGGCGCAGCCGGGCTGGAGCCTGCTGCCCGTGACCGGCGCTTCCTGGCTTCTCTCCCCAGAGTGCGAACATCTGGCCCGCTGGTGTTTGTCCAAGCACCCCGCGGACAGGCCAGAGTTGGAGCAGATCTTCTGGCACCCTTGGGTGTGGGATGGGCGTTTTTGATGCCTCGCCGGAGCCTGTGCAGCACCCAGTGACCACGTCCCACGCAGGACCCCAAAAATAAAAGAAGCACAAACCTATTGCGGGCTGTAAACTCTGGTCCTTATCAGCAGCCTCAGCTGAAGAAATCTCTTGGCAAAAGGGGTCATCCGAGTGCTCCCTTCAGCCTTCTTCAAGCTCTCCATACCTTTCCTTCGGCATGGGAATTTTGTGTCTTCCAGCACCGGAGGGCTGGGACGGGCTTTAACAAGCCGAGAAATGCAACAGTGAAACAGCCGCTGACCTTTCGAGCTCAAGCGGCGCCTGGCGTCTCCTGAAGCGAAACAAGGGAGGGCTCTGGGTGCATTCCGAGAGCCGGCGGGTGGCAGGGGCACAGACCTTGCTCTGCTGGCAAAGCTGGGAGAAGAACCAGAAGCACCAAAAGGTCATTTCCCGTTGAGCCCTGATGAAGTCTTCATCTTTCTTTCCCTCCATTGAGCAGCAGGCAAACGCAGGCCAGGCCTCGTGGCTCATGGCAGAGCCTTTTTCCTCCCCAGGGAGCCTCCTTACAGAAAGGGGGGAGCCCCCACAGCCCAGGACTCACCAGCTCAGCCCCCTGAGCCAAGTGGGGATTGGCGCCCGTCCCGGCCACAGCCACAACAGATCCATCGAGGTTCACACCTCTGACAAGAGGAAAGGGGCCAGCAAAACCTCCGCTGGGGCCATGAGGAGAGCAGACTTCAGGCTGCAAGGTCCCAGGGAAAATGTTTTCGAAGGTGCTGGGGTCCATCAGTGCTGGTCCCTTTTGAAACATGTTGGGTGACGACCTGGTTCAAGTCCGGCACGGCGGCCCTAACCCAGAGCCACTCGGTCCATCAGCTCCGGGACACCAATGTGGTGGACAGCAAATGGCGTTTATTGAGGGGTTGCAAGGGTCTTTATAGCTTGGGCAGCCAGTGTCATTTCCTCTAGCTCACGTCCGGCTGTGAGCTCAGGTCCGGAGCAGAGGGTCTGACTGTGAGGGGTGCGGTTCTATCTAACCGTACAGCCCGGTGTCTTCCGCACGCCTGTCCCTAACTCTCCACAGAAACGTCACCTCCTAAGGGCACAGGAGCCAGCGATTCCCAGATGCTGGAAGCCAAGGAGGTGAGGCACAAGGCTGGCTTGCCTGAACAGGCAACTTCTCTGGGAAAGAGAAGGGAAAAGGAAGCTGTGTGCCCTGTGGAATCCAGGTCAGGAGAAGAATACACAGTTGCTTCTTGCCACTGTAGGGAGAAATCTGTTACGCTGAAAGCTCACCTTGAGATGTAGGCAGCCAGAAATAAAAAGAGGGGGGACACAATAAAAAGAGTGTTTTCAAACACATTAATGGGAAAAGCAATGTGAAAAGAAAATCATCCCCTTCCAGGAAGTGGGTGGTCACTTCACAAACAGGGACAGAAACACAGTACAGGTGTTTCGTGCATTCTTTGCCTTTGTATCGTGTGTTCTTTGCCTCTGTCTCCAACACTCATCCCTGCCTTTGATGCCTTAAGTTTTAGCTTTCCTATTTTTCAAGTTCTGCACTGCCTTCGTCTGAACATCATATCAAGTTCTCTTCCACAGTTTCATTAGACAAAACAATCCTTTTCTAGCCTGAGAACCAAGGACACCGTTGCAGCTTCAGGCCCAAATAATTTATTTTTCCTCTGCTTTTGAATAATGAGAGATAAGACTGTAATGAGAAGGATTGTTTGCAATCTGACAGAAAACAAGATGTCTGTACAGCTAAAAAAGTTCGGGCTTCTGGTATTTGCTGGACAAAGGAAAAAAAAAGAAAAAAAAGAAAAAACCAACCAACCAACCAACCAACCAACCAACCAAAAAAGCCCCACAGAACTGTGTTGGTTCCCTGGGCTGGGAGGCCCCCCCGGCTCCTCAGAGCTCTTTTGCCTCCCCGAGCCCTGCCCCGCTCGGCTTCCTCGGCGCGGTGCAGCCCCCCCTCCTCACCCCCTGCCTCCCCTTCCTTCTCCCCCGGCGCTCGCTGCAGAGCAGCCGAGCAGCTCTGAGTGCTGGAGCTGTGCTGCACTGTTACCAGACTGTCTGAGAGACACATTGAAATACGTTTGTTAAAGTCAACCTTGTCCTTTTAGTGATTTGTGATTTTAGTAGGACTTACTAGAGTGATTTAGAGCTACCTGTGTGTATGTGACATGGCGAGATTTAGCCTTTAACAGAAATGTTGATAAAATTCACCATATAGAATTGCACTAACTTGATGCTGGGTTTTTTGCTAGGTTATGATTTAGAGACTTATACGTAAAAATATTTATTGAGATGTTTTACTTGGATGCTAGTAGAAGATCAATTAATTTTCATGCCCAGACTGCAGAGCAGTTATCTAGGTTCTGTAACCTTGAATTTTATCTCCCACAGTTATTTGAAGCTTAGCTGTAATTGGTACATGGATTCCACAGCATAGGCAGATGATACTGTGTTATTTTGTTTGCTTGCTTTTTACCTGGCAGCTTTAATAAGATAATTTCATTATGTATTTTGCTATAGTTTTGTTTTAACTTGTACAATATAGTGTATTTCAGAACACCTGGAGACAGTTAGCTGAGTGAAAGGCTTTAGAGAAATCTTTTACTAATTCGGATTTACAGACCAAGTGAGATCCTTTGGTCTTGGCACAGGGCCCAGATAATTATGAACAAAAAGTAAAGCCTAAGATAAACCCAGGCAGTTCACTGAATTGTGAGGCTCTGTAGGAGTTGATATATTCATTGCAGACATAGTGAGTATTTTGACAAATCTAATATGTAAGGTTATGGTCCCATCGGGGAGAATTTAAATGCTCTTTTAGTAGGAAGATCTGGTAGTACTATTCAGGGTATTAATGTCCATTTAGGTGTTATTAATTCTGATTATTTGGAACAAATTTATGCCATGGTATCAGTTAGTGACCCTATTGTTATAGCTGACTAAATGTTCTGTCTAAATGTCAGCCAGACAAAATATATTCTTTTATTGTGCTGTTTTTATGAAGATTAATATGAAATGAATAGAAAAGGAACCTGTATTGTTCAACTGATACCTTTTGTGAGTTGTGTTCCAATTGCAGTGGACTGGAGTCGTGGCACAGGAGGTTTTGGGATATGCAGGACCATCTCTGGTATTTTGGACTTAAGAAATGACAGAACATCATCTGGAACAACAGTGCATTGTCACAGCCAAGGGACATCATCCAGAGACTATAATTATCACAGCTTTGATTGACACAGGAGCAGATGTGACTGTCATTTCACTGCTTTTTTGGCCTTGGTCATGGCCCCTCACTCTAGCAGATTTTGGAGTTGTAGGATTGGGTGATGTAACTGTAGGTGGTCTGTCTGCTGTTGTAATTAATGTGAAAAATGCTGAGGGCCAACAAGCTGACATCAGGCCTTGTGTTGCCAATGCTCTGTATAATTTATGGGGACAAGATTGTTTATCTCAATGGGGTGTAGAAATCACTGGGGGCTTTTAGCAAGGACCACTGTGCTGTAGGATCCTGAGTGATGGTTGTGGCCTTGGCATGGTTTACAGATAAGCCTGTCTGGGCCCTCCCTATTGAAAAGCTTACTGCCCTGCAAAAATTTAGTAGCAGAACAGCTGCAAGCTGAGTATATTGAAGAATTCCTCAGCCCATGGAATACCCTAGGTTTTGTGATAAAAAGAAGTCAGGGAAATGGAGATTTTTGCAGAGTTTATGGCAGATAAATGCTGTGATGGCCAAAATGGGAGCTTTGCAAGCAGGTCTCCTAACATCCACAATGATTCTACAGAGATGGAAAATAGTTATCATTGAAATAAAATATTGTCTTTTTACTGTTCCATTGACTGAACAAGAGAAAGAAAACTTGCTTTTACTGTGCCCTCTTTAAATCATGCTGAACCTAGGAAATCATTACATGGATGATATCTTCTTGGCATCTGAAAATGAACAACAATTGTCAGCTCTTGAACAATGTGCTGTCACAATTTTGGAAACTATTGGTTTAATTATTGTCCCAGAGAATGTACAGAAACAAATGCCTTGGAAATATTTGGGGTTGATAATGGCCAATACTCAGATTATGTCTCAACTTGTCAAATTGGACACTAAACTTAAAACTGTTATTGATGTATAAAAATTGGTTGGTGCAATAGGTTGGATTAGGCCATATTTAGGGATAATTAATCATTAACTATTACCTTTATTTGAATTGCCATCAGGGACTACTTTCTTTACTGATAAGATATATTTGACTGCTGCAGCAGAAAAGGCTTTAGAAGAAACTGGACTGGCTTTGACGTGTAAATCTGTTAACAGGATAGATCCTTGTGTTGGAGTGTTATTATTTACCTTAAAAGATCATGAAGTGCCATGTGGAATATTGGGTCAATGGAATGATGAGTGGGGAGATTATTTTGGAGTGGATATTTTTGTCTTTCAGATCCTGGAAAACAGCTCCAGGGCTTTATGAACTTTTTGCAGACATTATCATCAAAGGTCGCAGACGTTGTCATGAGATTTTAGGCCATGATCCTCTAACTGTGTGATAGCTGGACAGCAATGATACTTTGAACGGTGTTTTCAAAAGCCTTATGAATTGTAATCTGCTTTGTTTTATTTTACAGGCCAAATAATATATCATTAGCTTTCTCACCCTATTTTGACTTTAACCAGGGATATTAGCTTTCAGGGGAAAAATCTATCATTTCTTCTTGTCCTGATTGTCAGATGACTCATATTTCAGAATATTACGGTACTAATCCCAGGGGTCTACTCCCTTTGCAAGAATGGCAAACTGATGTTACAAGAATGCCTGAATTTGCTCATTTAAAGTATGTTCATATTATGGTTGATACTTTTTCTCGTGCTGTAGTTGCATCAGCATTTGCAGGTGAAACAGCTCAAGATGCTATTCATCATTTTTGTCATGCTTTTTCTATTTTAGGTGTTCCCTTGCATATAAAAATGAATAATGGTCCAGCATATTATTTCACAGAAATTGCAAATATTTTTTCATGTCTGTGGGATTGAACAATCTATGGGTATCCCCCATACCCTGGCAGGCCAAGCAATTATTGAAAGTGCTCTTGGTGAAGTGCCAAATTCAAAAGCAAAAATGGGGGAATGTAAAGGGGAAGCACCTCATGTGAGATTGGACAAAGCTGTTTATGTCTTAAACTTCTTGTGTCCTTTGCCTGATTCACAGATGTATCCTAAATTTCATGATTTTCTTCTTTAAATTCTAAACAGCCGAATTTTCATAAGGATGTTAAGGTATGGGTTAAGGATTTCATTACTGGAATATGGGCTGGCCCAGTGCAATTAATAACATGGGGAGAGGGTATGCTTGTGTTTTGGCAGAGGATGGCCCTCGTTGGGTTGCTGCTCGCTGTGTTAAGCCGTACTTGGAGCACACCAGAAGGAGCAGGATGGATGATTCCACAGCCAAAGCAGAATGCATGGGAGACACCAACCATCAGGTGGATTGAAGTGTGGACTCTGAAAGAACACTGTGTGAAGGTGATCACTCAAGGCAAGTAAATGGGGACATATGACTCAGGCTGAAAACACAAATTTAAATTGGTGGATGTTACCTTTACTTTGGGTTTTGTTCTCCTCCACAGAGAGGTTGGCAGGACTGAGTGATGTGTCTTGCACCATTTCCTTTCACACAGCATTTACTACCCCAAAAGACAGGAACTCAATGTACCTAGGGAAAGGTATTGCTTTTGTATAAGGGTGTTGAATTAGTAGCTGAAAGCCCACACTTTAAGCAACTAGGTTTGCTTGCATTATGATAGCAGTGGCCAGTTGTAAAGTGGATGCTGCTTAGTTCTAATTGGTGAGTGGACAAATGACTTGGTCTTTTGGCCACAAAATGTAACTCTATGTGGAGGAAAATTTATTGAACTAAAAGTGAAGGTATCATTCTGCCACAAATGTGTCATCAAGGGATTGTGGAGTCTGTAACTCTATTTGAAAGTTCATTTTCTATGTGTCTTTTTAATGTAATTTTTATTGATAATGCAAGGTTATGGATGCCGGGATTCTGAGAGTCTATATTTTATGGATTTACCAGATTGCAATGAGTCAGTTTATGGGAATATTTTAATTTTGAAGATGAGAATAATTGAATGGTTTCCTTGAGAGTTGAGGTATTGCTTTGTCTCCAAGCTGTCTGCTTGGATTTCTGCAAGGGCCCTGCAAAATCCTTAGTAGCTGCACTCTTGGTTTAAATTAAAAAAAAAGGGGGGGTTGGATTATGGAAGGGGATTACAGCTGGTCTGTGAGCCAGAGAGAGTTAATTGATAAGGTTTACTTCTGAAAGTAGTTTGGCCATTGGTATGGAGACTGAGAAAAGAAGAAGAAAATAAGCAAGAAGAAACAAACCTGCAGCTGGGAAAAGTATTTTGAGAAAAGTTTTGTGAGAAACAGAGGTGGAGATGGTTTTACACCAATGAACCTCATGTCGATCTACTGTTAACAATGAATAAAGTGTAAACTTTGTAGAGTGTATGAAAGACAGCATGCTGTTCTAATAAACAGATTTTACCCTTCTGAAATGCAGTGCATCCTTTCATGTGTCACATCCGCCCCCACAGCGACACCCCAGTCCATCCCAGTCTCTCCCAGTGCCCCCCACCTGTGCATCTCGGCCTCCTCAGAGCCTCCCCAGGCCCTCCCAGTGTCCTCACAGTCCTTTCAGTGTCACCAGTCTCTCCTAATTCCTCTCAGTCCACAGCCATTCCATTCCCAATCCACTCCCACTCCTTCTAACTCCACTCCCAGACCTCCACCCTCTCCCCCAGTGCCCCTCCAGTCCCTCCCGAGTCCCTTTCAGTCCAATCCCAGACTGACATCCCCTCTCCCAGTACCCTGATCCAATCCACTCCCTCCCAGTGTTCTCCCACTCTCTCCAATTTCATGCCCAGTCCCTCTCAGTGCCACACCACCCCTCTCCCATCACTCCCAGTTCCCCTCAGCTGATCCCAGTGTATCCTCACTCTCTCCCAGTGCCCCCCAGAGTGTCCATCTCACTGTGGCCCTCGAGATCCCAGCCCAGCCCTGGCTGCCTGCTCTGCTCTGTGATGGATTTCTACCCTGCCCAGATCCAGCTGAGGTGGTTCCAGGGCCAGCAGGAGCTCTCAGGGCATGTGGTGGCCACCGACCTGGTCTCCAGTGGGGACTGGATTCTTTCAAGCTCCTGGTGCTGCTGGAAACCCTCCCCAGGTGTGGGGGGGTCACCTCCAGCTTCCAGGTGGAACACATCAGCCTGGAGCACCCCCTGAGCCTGCACTGGGGCACAGCCTGGACCCTGCAGTGCAAGGGCAGTGTGGAGGTACTGGGGGGGCAGGGAAAGGGACTGAGATGTCCTGGGAGTAACTGGGAGCAAGTTTGAGATAACCTGGTTTAAACTGGGAGAGGGGTTTCAGGGTTTAGAATGACTGACAAGGGGTTTGAAGGATGCTGAGGAGGGTGTGATGGGGTTCAGCCGGTCCTGATGGGCACTGGGAGGGAGTTTGGGGGTGCTGGGTGTAACAGAGTGGGATTTGAGTGAGCTTAGAGGGGCTGGAAAAAGATCAGGGATTGGAAAGTAGGGTTAGAATGAGGTTGCTTCTGCTAGGAAGAGACTGGAAGGAGTCTTGTTGAGTCATGGAGAGGCTGGGAAGGGACTGGGAGAGGGTTTGGGAGTCCTGGGGTTGTGGGGGCCAACTGGGAGGGGGCTGTGAGATCCTGAAAGGGACAGGAAAGGCTTTGGTGGGTCCCGGGGAGGCTGGTACAAGACTGGGAGGAGGTTTCAGGGGGTCCTCGGTGGGTTGGGGGTGATTGGAGAGGTGCTTAGAGGGGCTTGGGGTGTCTGTGAAGGGATCTGGAGGATCCTGACCCTGCGGAACCCAATGATGTTGCCGCCGGACACCGGGTGCAGCAAAGTGCTGACGGGGATCGGGGTCTTCAAGTTGGGCTTCGTCTTCCTGGCGCTGGGGCTCGGAATCTATGCAAGAAGGTGAGGGAGTGGCCGGGAGCGTGTGTGCTCCCCCTGGGGCCACCAACACAGTGTCACCCACTTTTCTCTGCTCTGAGAGCTCCTGACCCAGCAGTGGCTGCAGCCCCTCCCCGTGGCCGCAGGCCCGGCCAGGACCCCCCGCTCTGTCCCCTTGCTGATTTGGGGGGGGATTGTGTGTACCCCCAGCCCTGCTGTCACTCTGCCCCCGCCCAGCTGCTCCCAGTGTTCCCAATAAAGCTTCCCAGTTAGACCCAGTTCCATTTACTGGGAGGCGGGACTGGGGGGAGCCCCGCGGGGGGGATCGTGGTTGCGCGGGGAGGGCGGGGTCCAGGTGGGGAACACTGGGTGCTGCGGGTCTGCCCGGCAACCGGTGAGTCATCAGAGCTGCTCTCTCTGATTGGCTGAAGCTTCTCCATCGCATTGTCTGATTGGCTGAGGAGAGGCCCGGGAGTTGAGAGAAGGAACAGGAGAGATCCCGCCCCGAGCACCGAACGGGAACAACAGACCCAGCCTGGGCACAGGGAGGGAATTTATTACCAACCAAATCACAGCAGGACAAGGAGAAAGGAGAGAAATCTCGGCAACCCCGTCCCGCCACACAACGGGGATCACCATGGCCACGGATCACCAGGGCTCTGCCCAACGGGCCTCACTGGGGATCATCCAACACCGATCCTCCCATGGGGGATGGAGCTGGAGCAGAGCACGAAGCTCTTCCCACACTCGGGGCACTCACAGGGCTTCCCTTAGTGATGGCTCCGTTCGTGTCGGGTCAAGTTAGAGCTCTGTGAGAAGCTCTTCCCACACTCAGGACACTCGTAGGGCCTCTCCCCGGTGTGGGTGCGCCGGTGGACAGTGAGATTGGAGTTGTGCTTGAATCCCTTCCCGCAGTCGGGGCAGCGGAAGGGCCTCTCCTCTGTGTGAATCCGCTCATGTAGGAGGAGATTGGAGCTGGTCTGAAACCTCTTATCACACACAGGACACTGGTAGAGCCTCTCGCCAGTGTGGATCCGCTGGTGGACTCTCAGGGTGGAGCTCTGCCCAAAGCTCTTCCCACATTCCAAGCAGGTGTAGGGCCGTTCCCCTGTGTGGACCACCTGGTGCTGCATCAGGTGGGAGATGTTTCTGAATCTCTTCCCACATTTCCCACACTCATAAGGCCTCTCCCCAGTGTGGATGCGCCGGTGGGCACCGAGGGTGGAGTTTTGCTTGAATCCCTTCCCGCAGTCGGGGCAGCGGAAGGGCCTCTCTTCTGTGTGAATCTGCTCATGTAGGAGGAGATTGGAGCTGGTCTGAAACCTCTTATCACACACAGGACACTGGTAGAGCCTCTCGCCAGTGTGGATCCGCTGGTGGACTCTCAGGGTGGAGCTCTGCCCAAAGCTCTTCCCACATTCCAAGCAGGTGTAGGGCCGTTCCCCTGTGTGGACCACCTGGTGCTGCATCAGGTGGGAGACGTTTCTGAATCTCTTCCCACATTTCCCACACTCATAAGGCCTCTCCCCAGTGTGGATGCGCCGGTGGGCACCGAGGGTGGAGTTTTGCTTGAATCCCTTCCCGCAGTCGGGGCAGCGGAAGGGCCTCTCTTCTGTGTGAATCCGCTCATGTCTGAGGAGATTGGAGCTGGTCTGAAACCTCTTATCACACACAGGACACTCATAGGGCTTCTCCCCAGAGTGGATGCGCTGGTGTTTAATCAGACTAGACATCCACCTAAAGCTCTCCCTACATTCCAAGCAGGTGTAGGGCCGTTCCCCAGTGTGGACGACCTGGTGCTGCAGCAGATAAGAAATAGTTGTGAAGCTCTTCCCACATTTCCCACACTCATAAGGCCTCTCCCCAGTGTGGATCATCTGGTGCTGGATCAGATGGGAGCTCCAGCTGAAACCCTTCCCACATTCCAAGCACTTGTGGGGCTTCTCCCCTCCATGAGGCTTCTCCACCAGCTCTGAGCTCTGCCTGCATCTCCGGCCGCCTTCCTGGCTCAGGGAGGGTCTTTCCTCCTCGCAGCTCCCTGGGCTGGGTTTCCCTCTCCTCATGAGGGATTTCTGGGGCTTTTCCTTCTGCTCCGTCTTTGCACGCATTGGGAATGACAAATCCTGGTTTGAGGGAAAAAAAAAACAAGAAGAGAGCTCCATGGACTGCGAGTCCCTCCTTTCCCAAGTTCAACTCAGGAAATCTTTGGGCAACTTGCTATCTGTATGAAAGCTCCCAAACACTAATATTCAGACCCAAAATCTTCCTGTCTTGATTTGAAATGCAGGTGTCTGCTAAGAAAGGCAGGAGTGTCTCTTCAAAAGGATAACGTAAACCCCCTCCCTCAAAATTATTATCATTTTGAATTTAAGGGGCTCTAAGGCAAAGAGACTAGGAATAGGAAGAACAGTTCTTTACTAGGATAATTAAAATAGAAATACAATATTACAAAGAGCAAAGAACAAACCCAAAACACTCACCAAGTCAGAATACAACCTGACAGTCCGTCAGTCAGGGTGTTGGTAGCAGTCCCGTTAAATGGTGGCTGCAGTCCTCCTGGAGTGGCAGATGTGCTTCAGTTCAAGCAGTGATCCTGTAGAAGGATGCAGTTTTCCTCTGAAGCTCCAGTGATGATGTGGAATGGTCTGGTTTTCCTCTGGAATCCAGGGGAAAAAGGCTGCTTTGGTGTTCATCATCTCAGTTTTTATCCAGGTAGGAAAGGCTCGGCTCCTCCCCTGGCTGGATCATCTCCCAATGGGATGATGTAATTTTATCAGTCATGCAGTGGAACTCAATGGCCCATTAGCAGATGGTATATCCCTGGAGGAAGGATGGGTTGTGGAAAAGATAAATATTACTGCTGCACCTGGTTTTAACAGATGGCTCATTAGCAGATAATATCTCCCACAGAGATAAGGAACACTGCCCCACCTGGATTCAACAGATGCTGATAAAATGCGTACATATGGTCACATCCTGTATTGAAAGACAAAGTTTTATTCTGAATTTTATTATTCTTTTAGGTTGTTGATAAAAGTTTCCTTTACATTCTTTAAGTTTTAAGCTTGCCTTGCTTTTGCTCCTAATCCCATCTCAAAGCAGGAAATGAGTGTATGGAAATTGACAAATCAAAACCACTACACCACCTTACTTCTGCTACTGACTCCATTTTAGAAACTTTTTTATATTTCTTCTGCCTCGACTCAATGGTGTGCCTTCTTCTTTTATTCCACATCCTCTGCTTTTTTCCCTACAGGTGTCACCGTAACCTGCTCCTTCCTGAGCATGCAGATTGGCCAGGAAAATCCAGAAAGAAAATGTGGAGGCCAAGGCCGTTGCAGAATAGGGTTCCCATCAGCCAGACACACAGCAGCCATTGCCAGGAAATGTCACTTCCCAGCCCACGGTTTCAAGGATGCTGTGGTAGTGCCACAGCAGAAGACCCTCGTTGCTGTGCTGGAACAGGTTTCTCCAGAGGAAAAGGTGGTGTTCCTATGTGCAGGGAACTCTGTGGTACCAGCAGTGGAGGAGCAGGATGAGGAAGATCTGCAGCCTTGGGATATTTCTGCAGGAGCCTTCACCCCTGGCAGAGCCTCGGTGAGAGCTGCCAGAGTGCAGAGGGAGGCAGCCCTTTGCACAGGCATCCCTGCTCCCTCAGAGCCACGGCTGTGAGACAAACAGCCTCATCCCTGAGGATGCAGATGGGCAGGAAATGCCTGGAAGTATAAAGGGGAGCCCAGCCATGTACAAGAAGCTGTTCCCAGAGGCAAGTGTCCCAGCAGGAAGTGTCCTGGAGCCACTTGTGTGCAGCCACTCAATATCCCATGCTCTGGATCAAGGAGGTGACAAAGAGCCTGGAGGGAGCATGTCCAGGACAGCTGAACAGACTGGACAGAGGGATATTGTGGGTGCTGGGAGCACTTGGATGTGGGACCAGCCAGCTCCTGCTGCCTTTTGGTGGTGCCTGAGCAGGGCTGTGACGATGCCAGGGACATCCTACAATGACATCTCCCCTGTCCGTCTGGGCGTGCGCTCGGTCCCAAAGCTCACCCTGATCCTGGATCTCAATCTCACTCCATGGTGAGACACACTCACCCTCCCGGATTTAACCTCATCCCAGTGCCAGACTGGGGCAGCCCCAGAGCCAACATCAAGGCCAGGCCTAAGGCAAATGGCACATTTAGCCTTAACCTCAATTCCAGCTCTAATCTAAAGCCCAGCCGCAATTCCAGCCCCTTGCCAAATGCTCAGCCCTAAACCAAATGCCACGTTTAGCTCTAAGCCCGAAGCCAGCCCCAATTGCAGCTCTAAGCCCAGCCTCCATGGCAGTCTCAAGCCCTAAGTGCAGCTTTGGGCACCGGCCCAAAGTCCAATGCCAGCTTTAGCCTGAACTCCCAAACTCAGCCCCAGTTCCTGCCCTAAGGCCAACACCATTCTTGGACCTAAGCCCAATGGCAGCCCCAGTCGCACTCCCTAGCCCAAGCCTGGCTCTAAGATCAAGGCCACTGTGATAAATATATTACAGTGTTGGCTTTAGCAATTGTTAGAATCAATACGATGTCTTTTATAAAGTTTACTTCTGTAAAAGAAATTTTAACAAAGTAAACAATTATCAGGACTCGGACAACTGCACTCGATTGGAAAAGGTGAGATGGGGGAGGAACTGGGTTAAAAACTTTGAATATGTCTCTAAAGCATAGCCTCATTTTTGTCCTCATTGTCCCATCTGCATCTGCCTCTCCCTTTGCCCTGGCTGAGGTACGTGGAAGGTTCAGATTTCCTGATCCACCTACTGCATGTCCCCTTTAATGTGCACCCCTCCCACGATATTAGTCTTACTGCCTTCACTCCCTCCTCATTTTCTCAAGAATTGTGTTTACAATGTTTTAATTACTATTGACTCAATCTCTTTTCCTGGATCCTCTTTGGTTTTGGAATTATTCTTGAAAGGAATGTTGGATTTGTCTTTACAAATGAGCTGTGGATCTGCTGGTAGATAAGACCAGCATTGAGGGATAAAAGAAACAATGGGATGGATTACAGTGATTGATGAATGGAAAGAGAAAATTGCCTTTAAAAACAAAGTGTAGGTTTACTGATAAGTGAAACATTGAAGGATATTGAAAGAAGAAAAAAGCAATGGGGAAAAGCTGTGACTTCTATAAGAATTAAGAATTAAAAGGGGGGGTTATAATTAGAAGGGAATCATGTGTGTGAGGCGTTCCGGGATGTCTGTACATCTCCAGTATCTCAGTGGATGGAAAAGGAGATAGAGAAACACGGCGGGGAAAATAGGGTAAAAAGGAGGCTGCGTCCTCCAAAAATTTGAGAGATCACAGAGGAATGGCCCATGGTCTCTCCCTTTATTCAAATAAAGCAAAGCAGAACTCTTCTGTCTCCTTTTTGGACATTAACTTCTGGTGTTTTTGGATTAATTTTCCTGACATTCTCAGTGACCTCACTGCCTGTCCTTGTAACTTAATTCTGTAATTCCAATGATAAATGGATGTTTTTGCCCCAGCAGTGTTAATTTGCATTTCTAAAGCTCCTCCCCTGGCTAACTGGAACCCATGTTTCTCTTGCACAGCAGCCATTGCATGACTCACATATGGCCCCCCACAATCTGCTTTTTAATTGACATCCTTAGTGTTAGAGAGTCAAGACATTATTTGATTCTTGCGAAGATGTGCTAACAGAAATAATTTCTTCCACACATAGCCCGGGTGTGCAGAGAAAATCATTCCATGACACGGGAATTGCACTGGATTTTTCCGAAATTTCATACAGTCTGAGTCCATTGAAATACATTGGATTGATGTTCATTCCTTCCAAGTTGTGTAGTTCTTAGTATCTAGTTTACTATAGGACCCGGATTTCTTTGCCTCTGATTCTGTCCTTCTGATGTTAATTTGGTCCCACTCCTGGATTTCCTTCTCAGCCTTTTCCAGACCAGGTGTCTCCAGCACTGCCCGGGGCTGTGTCTGGGGTGGGTGTTCCTTGATGTTTGCTAATGGCCGTTGATGTTTTGTTAATGGTCGTTACATTTGTGGGTCTCTTTTGGGCCATTCCCAGTTTGTTGGGATAGTTAAACTGATCTCTGTTGAACCGTGTAACATTCCTTAAAAAAACCTTTAAAATTCCTTTCCCCAATGCAAAGGCAAACCAAGCCCGAGTCCAGAATTAAGATTTTTTTTTTTTTAATTTAGATTTTGTATATTTTCCAGCAATCGAATCCCAGGCAGCCCAGTGTGTGAGTGTAATGGAGAGCCAGAGTGGAATTGTGCCCTTGTGTTCCCCAGCAGCTGTGGCAGTGTAGGCACAGAAAGCAGCGAAGCTGCAGCAGTGGCAGCAAGGATTGGCCCCAGTGGCTGGAGATGCCAAAGGAGGGTGCCCAGGCAGAGGATTTGAGCAGAGGATGTGTGGGCAGGCACAGGGGCTTCCCCCGCTGTGGAGCCCTGGCTGCTGCTGCGTTGCCTTCAGTGCAGGCTCAGTGGGGCCTCCCATGCTGGTGCTGCAGCCGGGAAGTGCAAATCTGCGGGGCTTGAGAGCCCCTGAGCCCAGGGTGAGGGGTCCCCCCGTGCTGAGCTGTGCTGGGGCTGTTTCTGTGCTCAGGGACACTTGGGATGGGCCATGCCACTTGGCCACCAGTGGTGCTTCTCTGCACTCCTTAGGCAGAGTGTAATCTTGCTCTAATTCCCTTTCCTTAATCAGAGCGTGTCTTGGAACTCTTTTCCCTTCTCCTGCCCTTGCAGGCCCATCCATGAACACATTTTGTCCCTCAGGCCAGGGAATGTCTCATCAATCTCTCCCAGCCTGCCTCTGGAGCTCTGTCACTTGAATGCAGCCATGGGTTTGTTCCCAGCCCCTGTGCAGGCTGCTCAAACAGAAGGCTGGGTTAAACCCTTCCCCTGTCGTCAATTCTAAATCCTCCTGTGCCACTGAACAAGTTTCATTCTGTAATCACCGAGCACTGCTCATCCATGCAGAGGCTCTTTTGGTTATCAAAGCTTTAACTTGGTGCCAGAACTTGAACACCAGGAGATCCTCCTGCCATCAGTTTTTGTGCCTCAGGTCCCATTAAAGCTGTGGCTGCGCAATTCTGCAGACAATGAGGCCACTCTGGCCACTCTGGGTTAAACATTTTGTCACAAGAATCCCTTTGGAATGGCCCTGTTTAACATCCACTTTTTAAAAGCGAGATTGACTCTCCTTGTAAGTATTTAAAGGTTTAATAAAAGGCAATAAGAGACAAACAATAAAGCAAAAGGTTACACCCACAGGGTACTTGGCCTCCAGACAAGAGCCTACCTAACTCAGAAAGCACTTCCTTAATGCATCGACCTCTTGCATATTCATCGGTCTTTCATGCATTGTTCAAACACATTCCCCTCCAACCTGTAAATCAACATTTTTTTCCTTCCCTGGAGGTCTGGTGTCCCATAATCCAAGAATGTGAAACATTTCTTGATTATCTTTTCTATCATTCTCGGACTTAATTACATGAACAAAAGCTTTTTACCTCACCATGTTATAGTCCAAGAAAAATATATTTATAGCTGTACTATTTATAAGTTTGGTTAATAGCAAAGCTAAAAGAAATTTTATTAATACAGCAAGTTTTCCAACATTATACATGTAGCATTAATTTTAATATTTACCAAAAGCAATAATATAATATGTACATGTTGGGGGTTGAGTGTTTTTCTATTACTGTGTCAGTTTAAAGAATTTTTTCCCTTTATCATGCCAATGGAACTGGCCAGGTTACACCCAGGACCTTCTAAGGACTCTAGACAAAAGGAGTAGGTGAGATTCGGCTTCGAGAGGGGCACTCGTGCTTCCGGGAGCTCAGAGGAGGATCCCCCGGTCTGGAGCCACGCGGCGGAACGCAGGAGAGCCAGACCCTCTGCGATCACCTGCCCTGCATCTGCCCCCTGCAGCCTCCAGTCTCTGCGGACACAGCTGAGCACCAGAACCCAAACGGTGAGCGAGGAGCTGCCCGCTCCAGCCGCTCCCACCCGAGACCGGCGCGGCCGCAGCCGCCCCTTCCCGCCTCCGCTCCCGCCGAGAGAGAGTGTGCTCACAGCTAAAGAAAGGACTGGAACCGAGTAATCTGTTCTGTTTTGTTGGTAATTTTAACAACTGCTGTTGTTTCTGCTTGTACGGTTAGAGATATTGGTAAAAGAGCTGTTATTCCTACCCCCTTATCTCTGCCTCAGAGTCTTTGATTCAAACAATTATAATACTTGGGGGGAGTGGAATTAAAGTCTCTATTTCAAAGGAAAACTTCTGCCTTTATCGGCAGACACCTGCCCTTCAACCAGGACAGTACTATAACACACACACAATTCCAATTTCTTTTCTGAGTCTGGAAGAGCCATGACTGGGACACCAAACATTTTGGTTTTATTTAATTTTCTGAAGTTATGCTGTTTCTTGAATCCATACCACAACATTGAGGTTGTCTGGGTTTAAAAACTCATACAATGTTCTGGCTCGAACAGAGAATCCTCAATCCAGGTCCTGCAATTCCTTATTAGTTCTCAGAATTGTCTCAACTCCATTGCTGGGTAACGTTACTTGTGAGATTCCCAGGTCCTTCTCTGGGTCAATACAGCACAAACCTTCAGTCAATACATGTGGCAAATATTTAACCTTTTCCTTTCTATATGTGCTTTTTTTTCCCCAAGTACGGAAAGATGCTTTTTAGCCTGAGCATTCAGCCATTTCACAGAGGCTTCTTCTACTTGGCTGAAGTACTTGAGAGGTACAGACTTCCCAATGCACCCACTGCATCCCCCCCTTAATATGCATCCCCCTTTTGTAAAGCTAACGATATTCATGGCTCTGTTAGGTCTTTGTTCTCCTTCTGAGAGTTCATGAATTTAGCAGGACGTTGGCTGAGCAGCAGTCTGTGTGGTCAATTAATAACATTTTCTGAACCCAATGGCTTCTGCTGTCACTTCCTTATGTACCCGTCCCTGGCCTATGTCCAAGGGGATTCCCAGCATCTGTTTGTAAAGACACTTTCGGGTTCTTCCTTCCATGGGGGTCCAGGCAGAGCCGCAGGTCCCAGCGTTCCCCACCTGGACCCCACCTGCGCCCCCCCGGGCCCAGCGCCCCCCGCGAGAGGAATTTGGGGAGGTGGGAGGGGGCAGCGCCAAGGCCGGGCCCCCCCGCGCTGTCGTGGCGGGAGCGGCTGCAGTGGGGACCGAGTGCGGGCGGGAGCGGCCGAGAGCCCAGCGCTGCCCCAGCTCCATCCCTGCCCCTGCGCTGGGATGCTGTGGGTGTGGGGGGAAGAGGGAGCCGGCAGTGGGTGCTGGGCCTGGGGGCAGCAGGAGAAGAAGGGACGGAGAACAAGAGTTGAAGAACAAAATGTTCCAACGATGCACATTGGAGGAGAAGGCGTGATTGTGCAGGAGAAGGAGGAATAGTAGGAGAAAGAGGAGTGTGAGGAAAAGTGGGGACAGAGGAGGAGGAAGAGGAGGAGCAGAAACGGGAAAAACCACAAGGTTCCACCCCTCCCTGTATCTGCAGCCTTCCCCCCACCCCCGGAGCGTTGCAGCCCCCCACATGCAGCAGGTGACTGCAGACAGGCAGTCCCTGATTTTCACTGCGGTGAAACTTGGTGTTTCTGAGCTTCATT
>NW_026612650.1:5552042-5577002 GCF_029582105.1 Oenanthe melanoleuca | reverse complement strand
GCTTTCTGAGTTAGGTAGGCTCTTGTCTGGAGGCCAATTACCCTGTGGGTATAACCTTTTGCTTTATTGTTTGTCTCTTATTGCCTTTTATTAAACCTTTAAATACTTACAAGGAGAGTCAATCTCGCTTTTAAAAAGTGGATGTTAAACAGGGCCATTCCAAAGGGATTCTTGTGATAAAATGTTTAACCCAGTGGCCAGAGTGGCCTCATGTCTGCAGAATTATGCAGCCACAGCTTTAATGGGACCTGAGGCACAAAAACTGATGGCAGGAGGATCTCCTGGTGTTCAAGTTCTGGCACCAAGTTAAAGCTTTGATAACCAAAAGAGCCTCTGCATGGATGAGCAGTGCTCGGTGATTACAGAATGAAACTTGTTCAGTGGCACAGGAGGATTTAGAATTGACGACAGGGGAAGGGTTTAACCCAGCCCTCTGTTTGAGCAGCCTGCACAGGGGCTGGGAACAAACCCATGGCTGCACTCAAGTGACAGAGCTCCAGAGGCAGACTGGGAGAGATTGATGAGACATTCCCTGGCCTGAGGGACAAAATGTGTTCATGGATGGGTCTGGAAGGGCAGGAGAAGGAAAAAAGAGTTCCAAGACACGCTGTGATTAAGAAAAGGGAATTAGAGCAAGATTGCACTCTGCCTAAGGAGTGCAGAGAAGCACCACTGGTGGCCAAGTGGCATGGCCCATCCCAAGTGTCCCTGGGCACAGAAACAGCCCCAGCACAGCTCAGCACGGGGGGGACCCCTCACCCTGGGCTCAGGGGCTCTCAAGCCCCGCAGATTTGCACTTCCCGGCTGCAGCACCAGCATGGGAGGCCCCACTGAGCCTGCACTGAAGGCAACGCAGCAGCAGCCAGGGCTCCACAGCGGGGGAAGCCCCTGGGGCTGCCCACACATCCTCTGCTCAAATCCTCTGCTCAAATCCTCTGCCTGGGCACCCTCCTTTGGCATCTCCAGCCACTGGGGCCAATCCTTGCTGCCACTGCTGCAGCTTCACTGCTTTCTGTGCCTGCACTGCCACAGCTGCTGGGGAACACAAGGGCACAATTCCACTCTGGCTCTCCATTACACTCACACACTGGGCTGCCTGGGATTCGATTGCTGGAATATATACAAAATCTAAATTAAAAAAAAAAAATCTTAATTCTGGACTCGGGCTTGGTTTGCCTTTGCATTGGGGAAAGGAATTTTAAAGGGTTTTTTTAAGGAATGTTACACTGGTTCAACAGAGATGAGTTTCACATCCCAACAAACTGGGAATGGCCCAAAAGAGACCCACAAATGTAACGACCATTAGCAAAACATCAACGGCCATTAGCAAACATCAAGGAACACCCACCCCAGACACAGCCCCGGGCAGTGCTGGAGACACCTGGTCTGGAAAAGGCTGAAAAGGAAATCCAGGAATGGGACCAAATTAACATCAGAAGGACAGAATCAGAGGCAAAGAAATCCGGGTCCTATAGTAAACTAGATACTAAGAACTACACAGCTTGGAAGGAATGAACATCAATCCAATGTATTTCATTGGATTCTGACTGTATGAAATTTCGGAAAAATCCAGTGCAATTCCCGTGTCATGGAATGATTTTCTCTGCACACCCGGGCTATGTGTGGAAGAAATTATTTCTGTTGCACATCTTCGCAAGAATCAAATAATGTCTTGACTCTCTAACACTAAAGATGTCAATTAAAAAGCAGATTGTGGGGGGCCATATGTGAGTCATGCAATGGCTGCTGTGCAAGAGAAACATGGGTTCCAGTTAGTCAGGGGAGGAGGTTTAGAAATGCAAATTAACACTGCTGGGGCAAAAACATCCATTTATCATTGGAATTACAGAATTAGGTTACAGGACAGGCAGTGAGGTCACTGAGAATGTCAGGAAAATTAATCCAAAAACACCAGAAGTTTATGTCCAAAAAGGAGACATAGGAGGCTTTGCTTTATTTGAATAAAAGGAGAGGCCACGAGCCATTCCTGTGTGATCTCTCAGAGTTTTGGAGGACGCAGCCTCCTGTTTACCCTATTTTCCCGGCCATGTTTCTCTATCTCCTTTTCCATTCACTGAGATACTTGAGAGGTACAGACATCCCGGAACGCCTCACACACATGATTCCCTTCTAATTATAACCCCCCCTTTTAATTCTTAATTCTTATAGAAGTCACAGCTTTTCCCCATTGCTTTTTTCTTCTTTCAATATCCTGTTTCACTTATCAGCAAACCTACACTTTGTTTTTAAAGGCAATTTTCTCTTTCCATTCATCAAGCACTGTAATCCATCCCATTGTTTCTTTTATCCCTCAATGCTGGTCTTATCTACCAGCAGATCCACAGCTCATTTGTAAAGACAAATCCAACATTCCTTTCAAGAATAATTCCAAAACCAAAGAGGATCCAGGAAAAGAGATTGAGTCAATAGTAATTAAAACATTGCAAACACAATTCTTGAGAAAATGAGGAGGGAGTGAAGGCAGTAAGACTAATATCGTGGGAGGGGTGCACATTAAAGGGGACATGCAGTAGGTGGATCAGGAAATCTGAACCTTCCAGGTACCTCAGCCAGGGCAAAGGGAGAGGCAGATGCAGATGGGACAATGAGGACAAAAATGAGGCTATGCTTTAGAGACATATTCAAAGTTTTTAACCCAGTTCCTCCCCCATCGCACCTTTTTCAACCAAGTGCAGTTGTCCCAGTCCTGATAATTGTTTACTTTGTTAAAATTTCTTTTACAGAAGTAAACCTTATAAAAGACATCGTATTGATTCTAACAATTGCTAAAGCCAACACTGTAATATATTTATCACAGTGGCCTTGAGCTTAGAGCCAGGCTTGGGCTAGGGAGTGCGACTGGGGCTGCCATTGGGCTTAGGTCCAAGAATGGTGTTGGCCTTAGGGCAGAAACTGGGCCTGAGTTTGGGAGTTCAGGCTAAAGCTGGCATTGGACTGTGGGCCGGTGCCCAAAGCTGCACTTAGGGCTTGAGACTGCCATGGAGGCTGGGCTTAGAGCTGCAATTGGGGCTGGCTTCGGGCTTAGGGCTGAACGTGGCATTTGGTTTAGGGCTGAGCATTTGGCAAGGGGCTGGAATTGCGGCTGGGCTTTAGATTAGAGTTGGAATTGGGATTAAGGCTAAATGTGCCATTTGCCTTAGGCCTGGCCTTGATGTTGGCTCTGGGGCTGCACCAGTCTGGCACTGGGATGAGGTTAAATCCGGGAGGGTGAGTGTGTCTCACCATGGAGTGAGATTGAGATCCAGGATCAGGGTGAGCTTTGGGACCGAGCGCACGCCCAGACGGACAGGGGAGATGTCATTGTAGGATGTCCGTGGCATCGTCACAGCCCGGCTCAGGCACCACCAAAAGGCAGCAGAAGCTGGCTGGTCCCACATCCAGGTGCTCCCAGCACCCAGAATATCCCTCTGTCCAGTCTGTTCAGCTGTCCTGGACATGCTCCCTCCAGGCTCTTTGTCACCTCCTTGATCCAGAGCATGGGATATTGAGTGGCTGCACACAAGTGGCTCCAGGACACTTCCTGCTGGGACACTTGCCTCTGGGAACAGCTTCTTGTACATGGCTGGGCTCCCCTTTATACTTCCAGGCATTTCCTGCCCATCTGCATCCTCAGGGATGAGGCTGTTTGTCTCACAGCCGTGGCTCTGAGGGAGCAGGGATGCCTGTGTAAAGGGCTACCTCCCTCTGCACTCTGGCACCTCTCACCGAGGCTCTGCCAGGGGTGAAGGCTCCTGCAGAAATATCCCAAGGCTGTAGATCTTCCTCATCCTGCTCCTCCACTGCTGGTACCACAGAGTTCCCTGCACATAGGAACACCACCTTTTCCTCTGGAGGAACCTGTTCCAGCACAGCAACGCTGCACTGTGGCACTACCACAGCATCCTTGAAACCATGGGCTGGGAAGTGACATTTCCTGGCAATGGCTGCTGTGTGTCTGGCTGATGGGAACCCTATTCTGCAATGGCCTTGGCCTCCACATTTTCTTTCTGGATTTTCCTGGCCAATCTGCATGTTCAGGAAGGAGCAGGTTACGGTGACACCTGTAGGGAAAAAAACAGAGGATGTGGAATAAAGGAAGAAGGCACACCATTGAGTCGAGGCAGAAGAAATATAAAAAAGTTTCTAAAATGGAGTCAGTAGCAGAAGTAAGGTGGTGTAGTGGTTTTGGTTTGTCAGCTTCCATACGCTCATTTCCTGCTGTGAGATGGGATTAGGAGCAAAAGCAAGGCAGGCTTAAAACTTAAAGAATGTAAAGGAAACTTTTATTAATAACCTAAAAGAATAATAAAATTCAGAAGAAAACCTTGTCTTTCAATACAGGATGTGACCATATGCACGCATTTTATCAGCATCTGTTGAATCCAGGTGGGGCAGTGTTCCTTATCTCTGTGGGAGATATTATCTGCTAATGAGCCATCTGTTAAAACCAGGTGCAGCAGTAATATTTATCTTTTCCACAACCCATCCTTCCTCCAGGGATATATCATCTGCTAATGGGCCATTGAGTTCCACTGCATGACTGATAAAATTACATCATCCCACTGGGAGATGCTCCAGCCAGGGGAGGAGCCGAGCCTTTCCTACCTGGATAAAAACTGAGATGATGGGCACCAAAGCAGCCTTTTTCCCCTGGATTCCAGAGGAAAACCAGACCATTCCACATCATCACTGAAGCTTCAGAGGAAAACTGCATCCTTCTACAGGATCACTGCTTGAACTGAAGCACATCTGCCACTCCAGGAGGACTGCAGCCACCATTTAATGGGACTGCTACCAACACCCTGACTGAAGGAGTGTCAGGTTGTATTCTGACTTGGTGAGTGTTTTGGGTTTGTTCTTTGCTCTTTGTAATACTGTATTTCAATTTTAATTTCCTAGTAAAGAACTGTTATCCCCATATTCCCATAAGGGAGCTGAGAGCCCCTTAAATTCAAAATTATAATAATTTGGTGGTTGAGGGTTTACATTCTCCTTTCCAAAGAGGGACACCAACTTTCTTAGTAGACGCCTGCCTTTCAAACCCAGACAGGAGGATTTTGGGTCTGAATCTTGGTGTTTGGGAGGATCTTACAGATAACAGATGCCCAATGACTTTCTAGATGAACTTGGGCAAGGAGCAAACCCCAGTCCATGGAGCTCACTTATTTTTTTTCCCTCAAACCAGGATTTGTCATTCCCAAGGCGTGCAAAGACGGAGCAGAAGGAAAAGCCCCAGAAATCCCTCATGAGGAGAGGGAAACCGAACCCAGGGAGCTGCGAGGAGGAAAGACCCTCCCTGAGCCAGGAAGGCGGCCGGAGATGCAGGCAGAGCTCAGAGCTGGTGGAGAAGCCTCATGGAGGGGAGAAGCCCCACAAGTGCTTGGAATGTGGGAAGGGTTTCAGCTGGAGCTCCCATCTGATCCAGCACCAGATGATCCACACTGGGGAGAGGCCTTATGAGTGTGGGAAATGTGGGAAGAGATTCAGAAACATCTCCCACCTGATGCAGCACCAGGTGGTCCACACAGGGGAACGGCCCTACACCTGCTTGGAATGTGGGAAGAGCTTTGGGCAGAGCTCCACCCTGAAAGTCCACCAGCGGATCCACACTGGCGAGAGGCCCTATGAGTGTCCTGTGTGTGATAAGAGGTTTCAGACCAGCTCCAATCTCCTCCTACATGAGCGGATTCACAGAGAGGAGAGGCCCTTCCGCTGCCCCGACTGCGGGAGGGATTCAAGCACAACTCCAATCTCACTGTCCACCGGCGCACCCACACCGGGGAGAGGCCCTACGAGTGTCCTGAGTGTGGGAAGAGCTTCTCACAGAGCTCTCACTTGACCCGACACGAACGGAGCTATCACTAAGGGAAGCCCTGTGAGTGCCCCGAGTGTGGGAAGAGTTTGTGCTCTGCTCCAACTCCATCCCCCACGGAAGGATCGGTGTTGGATGATCCCCAGTGCGCCGTTGGGCAGAGCCCTGGTGATCCGTGCTCCTGGTGATTTCCGTTGGGTGAGGGAAGGGGTTGGAGAGATTTCTCTCCTTTCTCCTTGTACTGCTGTGATTTGGTTGGTAATAAATTCCCTCCTTGTGCCCAGGCTGGGTCTGTTGTTCCCGTTCGGTGCTCGGGGCGGGATCTCTCCCTTCTCTCAACTCCCGGGCCTCTCCTCAGCCAATCAGACAATGCGATGGAGAAGTTTCAGCCAATCAGAGAGAGCAGCTCTGATGACTCACCGGTTGCCGGGCAGACCCGCAGCACCCAGTGTTCCCCACCTGGACCCCGCCCTCCCCGCGCAACCACGATCCCCCCGCGGGGTCCCCCCCAGTCCCTCCCCAGTCCCGCCCCACAATAAAGGGGACCGGGGCTGCGCGCTGTCGCTGTATAAGAGGGGCGGCACCCGCAGCTGCCAGAGAAGCCGCGATGGGACGCGCCGGAGCCACGAGTGACGGTGACGGGCTAACGCTTGCGTTTGTCCTGCTGCTGGCCACTGTGGCTTCCTGATGGCCCTTGGCCACTGGAAGCCACGGGGGCGGCAGACAGGGACAGCAAAGCGCAGCAGGCGCCCCGCGGTGCGGCCCAGAGGCTCCGGAGGAAGCCTGGGGCCCCTGTGGCTCCCGGGCCCTGCAGGCCTCGGGCGGGCCCTGGCAAGCGGCCTTGTTAAGAATAAGTTAAAGTTTTGGGGTGGGCTTAAGGTTTGTTAAATAATAATTCGTAAACTGAAGTTTAAGTAATGGTTTGTAATATGTTGATAAGTTATGTGTTTAATGTTATTGGGGAGTTGCAGGGAGAGGGCAGGGTCAGAGGGTAGCCTATCATTGTCGAGTGGGTGTTGTAATGGGGGTGGCTCTGTTGGGAGGGAGGGCCGATGGACGGTTAATTGACAGGTCTGGCTAGAACGTTCTAGAAAAGTGATGTCATCTAGTGAGCGCACCAGCCTGATCAGCGATTTGACGGTCCTCCAACCTATCGGAGCCTCCAGCGAAGAAGGGACCAATCTTCAAAGAGAGCTAAGAATGACATCACCTGCCCTATAAAAGGACAGTTCGGGGCTCCGAGCCCCGCCTTCCGACGGTGTCTGTCACCTAAGTGAACGCCACGTATCACATTGTAGTCTTTTTGTAACTTTCTGGATTGCCGTGTGGGGCTCTGGCTTATCTGGAGTCCCCGCCCTCAGTTGTGGTTTTTAATAAACGAGCTAGTCTTTCAGAGAAGACTCTTACCTCGTTTGTAACAGCCTCGTGCTCCCGCCAGCCCCCTGGGCAGCCCCTGCTGCTGCGGCCCCTTGGTGGCCGTGGCCCAGGAGCTGCAGGATCTGATGCTGCTGCTCTGGGATGGCAACGGGACACGTGCCCCGCTCTACTCTGGGATGTGGCGGGCGCTGTGGAGAGAACTGGAGGAGCTGGTGAAGCGGGGCCACCTGCCCCGCTGTGGCTCGTCCAGCTCCACGGGAAGCCCCCATCCCTCGGAGAGGCCTCGCTCCACCCCAGGGAGAGCCTCAACCCTGCAAGGATGGCACAGCAGTGGAGAGCCGCCATCCATCCAGGGGCCTCAGGCTGTCAGAGAGCCTCCATCCTGCCAGGAGCCTCTGCTATCTCTGACAGCCTCCATCCCTGGCAGAGGCTCAGTGAGACCTGTCAGCCTGCGGAAGGTGCAGAGCCCGTGGACAGGTCTCCCAGCTCCCTTGGACTCACGGGCGTAAGCCTGACATTGATGTGGCCAGGGAAAGCCCAGAAGTCCAAATGGGAGCCCAGCCCGGTGCAGAGGAGCCTTGTCAGGAGCAGCTGGGGGAGCAGCAAGTGTGCTGGAGCCGGCTGTTGCTGGCCCACAGCAGCCAGGACGCTGTGCCAGTTGTGCCAGCTGGCAACAGCCCCAGCCTGCTGGTGGAGCCTACCCCGAGACACCAAGAGGATTCCCTCCATCTTCAGGAAGCTGCCCCAAGACGGCCCTCGAGCAGCACGAAGGCCTCTCTAACAGCAGGTGAGATCTGGCCAGGAGCTGTGTGAGGCTGCTTCAGGGGCCCTTGAGGGGCATCCCCAGGCCAGGCCATGGCCCCTGATAGCAGCCTAGTCCCAGGGCGCCTCCAGTGCCTCTGATGCCAAAGGCTTCAGAGGCTTCAAAAAGCGCTGTGTGCTTTGCAGCTGCTCCTGAGCGGGCGTGGGCTCAGCAGCGAGCCGGGGCATGGCGGGCCTGGCGATGCCACGGACCGGTGGTGGAGCCGGGCAGGGGGCACCTGCCGAGCATCCCCTGGTGTTGGAGAAGATGAAACTGAGGAATCTTGCAAATATGAATGCTCAGATTCTGGGAATATAGAAACCATGGATGAAATTGAAATGAAAGCCACGTTTGAGATACCAAGCCCTAGTTACTGAATAACCAGGTATACAATGGGATGGCTCACCGAAGCCAATCCACTCTTAACTAAACAATGCTTTTGGCCAGAGGGCAAGGCCAAAAGACACAAAAGACTGACCTGCACCCAAAGATTAGATCTTAGAGTTTAGAATGTCACATGCTATGCTAATATAACATTTCCTATAGGCTGTATGTAAATGCTATAGAATTAGTATTTTGTATTAGATTGGTTTTTAGGAATTAGAATATTCATAATGGAAGTGGATTTATTGTGTTACAAACGGGAAGTCGCTCTCTCTTTTCTTTTCCTCTTCTCTTCCTCTCTTTACCCTCCTTCTTCTCTCTTTCTCTCCCCCTTTTTATCTCTTTAATCTGCACGTGGCTGTGCCGGGCAGCTCCTTGCAGACTCCCTTATAATAAACTGCAACTGTAGCTTTTAGCATTTACAGAGCGTCTGAGTCTTGTTCCTCGCGTCCACCCTGATACAAAGAGTCCAGGAGTCCCCCGCAGAGTGGCGCCCAACGTCATTTAAA
The DNA here is from genome assembly GCF_029582105.1 of Oenanthe melanoleuca. Taxonomy (NCBI): domain Eukaryota; kingdom Metazoa; phylum Chordata; class Aves; order Passeriformes; family Muscicapidae; genus Oenanthe; species Oenanthe melanoleuca. The sequence continues at coordinate 5,568,118 of NW_026612650.1, read as the reverse complement.
GAACCAGCTCACCCGTTTTTGGTTGCGGGACGTTTTTTCCTGGACGGTAACTATTAAACCTACTTTTACCTACTTTCCTCGCTTGCCGTGAGCACAGCTTTGCGTTGGTTCAGCAACGTATTGGGCTGGAGCTCTTAAAATATTCTTACTGTCGAGAAAGCCGTGGAGTAAGGGGAGCCAAGCTTTGCACGGACTTTCTGACAGCCCTCGAGCACACAGTTACTGCCGGTCAGTACTGCCTGGAGCTCTCTGAGGGAACCGCCGCGGCACTCCCCGCCGTGGCACCAAGTACAGCCACACGCTGCCTGGCGGTGTGTGAGCTGTAACTCAGTGGAGGGAGGTCCCGAGTCCGCTACGCCGTTGCACAGCGACGCATAGAGCGGTGCTCTGAGAGGGGACCGGAAATACAGTGTCTTCCACCCAGAAAGGACGCCTGGCCAGCGCTTTCGTAGGACTCCGGAAATTTTACACTGTATCAGCGGCAAACCGAGGTTAGTAGTTAAAAGTTAATATAAAAGTTAGTAGTTAAAAGTTAATATAAAAGTTAATAATGGGACAGACTCATTCCGCTCAAGAGAGAGACCTGTATAAGCAGTTGAAACATTTATTAAGTTCTCATCACCATGACCTGCCTAAGCAAGAGTTAAAAAATCTTTTGGAGTGGACTTTACTTAATTTTCCTCATGCAGACCGTTCCGTAGCTTTTACCGCAGATTTTTGGGAGAAAGTAGGGGTTAAACTTTTTAACCGCATTTCCCGCCGAGATATGGCTGTAGCAGAACTAGTCCCGGCATGTCGCGCGTTGCTTGAGTTGTTTGTGGACAAGTCCTCAGCAGCCACCTCCCCTCATGCCCCTGCGGTTCCCCCCTCCGTTTCTACAACCCCAATTCCCGCGGCACCGGTTTCCCTGCTCCCCCGAGTCCCGGCTGCAGCGCCTCCAACCCACGTGGTCCCAGGACCCGCTCCCCCAGTCCATCCATCTTCCCCGGACCCCGCAGCCTCTCCCGCTGCTCCCGCCGCCCCGGCGGGCACCATCCCCCACGCCCCCGGGGCCCCTCCCCCCGCGGTTTCGGTAACCCCGGGCCCCGCAGCTCTGGTCTCCCTGCTTCCCCGAACTCCTGCCACCACGCTTCTGACCCACGTTGCTCCTGCCCCTCCTCCCCCTGTCTCCGCTCCCGTATCCCCAAACTCCGTCCCCGTAAACCCACCCGCCGCGTCCGCACCCAATCTTGCTAATCTCCCTCCCGTCCCGGTAACTACGACCGTTCCTGTCTCTCATGCTTCCTCAGTAACCCCAAATCCCGCCCCTCCGCTCGCAATCTGCACTTTGCCCCACCCCCGGTCCTGGCCCGTCCCCGTCCCTTGCCCCCGCGCCCGTCACTGCCGTGGCCCCGCCCCTTGGCTCCGCCCCTGCACGCCCACCCGCCAACGTCATCGCCTCCGCCCCGCCCCTCGCTGATGGCGTCACGCCGACCCCGCCCCCCTCCCTCGCTCCCGCGAGTCCCTCAGCCCCTCCCCCAATACCCGGCGCCGCCGCCATGACGCCCGTGGCTGCGGCTCCCTTCGTTCCCACCCCGTTGCAGACACACCAGTCTGCAAATGCCATAGTGCCTGCAGTTACGGCATTGGTGCAGTCCAGCGTCCTGACGGACCGGGCTGCGCCGCTCGGCTCCACACCGGCGCTGCCGGCAGCAGCACAGATGCTCCCCGTTCCCAACCCGGGAGCCGCCTGGTGCGGAGTGAGCCCGCCGTCGGAGCTGGCCCGCGCCGATGCACCGCTGCCTGCGCGCAGCTCCACGGATGCGCGGAGCACAACGTCGGCGCCGACCACCGTCCCGGAGTGCCGAGACGTGCCTGTCAGTCCCACGCCAACACTGCAGGCTCCAGCCAGCCCAATCCTCGGGCAGGCGGTGGGGGACGCTCAGCCTGGAGCTCCCCCACCTCCTGTGCCGCCTCGAGCCACTGCGTTCCTGCCTCAGTTCTGCCCGGCGCCCATCGCAGCTCACCCCCTGAACTCCCGGTGCTCGACAGTGCCCCACCCCCAGTCGGCAGCGTTCACCGACAAGCCGCCGCCCACCCAACCCTCCGTCCGAGATACAGCCGCAGCCGCGCCGCCGTTCAGCTGCTCTTCCGTGTCAGCAGTGCAAACTACGTTCCCTATGCACCTCCCCGCCTGCGCCCCGCCTCCGCCTCCTGCCCTGATCCCGTCGCACACGGCTCCGCCGCCTGCGACCCGCATGGCACCGCCGGCCGCCACCATGCAGCCAAGTCCGCCGGTGGGAGCCCTGACACAGCATCCTGCCTCAGTTCAACCGCTGCCGCCCGTTGCAGCCCCAATCCTGCCTGCCGTTTTGGCCCCACTAGACGCAACTCTGCAGCCCATGCCTGCCAGCGTAGTTCAGCCCGCCCCAGTTCATCTCCCTCCGTGGTCAACTGCAATTCATCCTGCAGCCGCGCCTGTCCCGGCCGCAATGGAACTGGAAGCCCTGCAAGCCTCGACCGTGCCGGTCTACTTCCCAGATCCCGATGCGTCTCTTCCCAAACATCCCTCTACAGCTGTTCCTCAGCAGGATGTGAACACAGCACATACATCCCATTTAGGGGGCGATTCCCCGGTTCCTGCAGTTTTCACTCGGCTACCGCAGCCAAACCCACCTCCAGACCTCTGCGATTCAGCTCAGCAATTGCAACCTGTCACCCCATCCGCTCTACAAACAGGGGGAATGTATGTTACGGCTCCACAGTTACTGAACACAGAACGGACACACACTTATGTTCCACCTGCGAATCCTATATCTGGGCAATCTCTACAAAAGACATTTCCGCTTCATACTGAGACACTGTATCCTCAGAACACATCAAATTTAAATCCCCAACCGTATAATAATTCCCTATTAACAAATTGGCAAGAAATTAGAAGAGACATTTGTAAAGATGAATGCCTTAATGTAATGGCAATGCCTGTTATTTTTAATCCACAGCCTGGTGGTCCTAGAAGATGGTCTTCCATTCCATCTCATGAAATTAAAGAACTAAGAAAAGTTTTAAGGGATAATGGCATCTCCTCACCCTATTTCAAACAAGTGCTAAAAAGCACTCTGGAGGGTCACACTCTTACGCCAAATGACTGTAAAAACCTTGCTATGGCTACACTTACGGATTCACAATATCTTTTATGGGAATTAAAATGGAAAAGAATGCTCACAGAGACATTAGCAACATACCGGGATAGCACAGATGTAGAATTGCGTGCTTTGACCATATCTAAATTAACAGGTGACCATCCTGATGACAAAAATGAAGATCAAATAAATCTCCCCAGAACAGCCTTAGAGGATATTAAGAAAATGGCACGCAAAGCATTCCTGCAGATACAGCCTGCAGGAATCTTTGAAAAGTCCTACAATCTTCTTACCCAGGATCCATCTGAACCTTTCACCACATTTGTGGATAGAGTAATCCAGGCCTCTGAAAGACAGTGTTCTGATGATATAGCTCGCCCATTAATGATACGGGACATAATTGAAAATAATGCCAATACAGAATGTAAAAAGGCCATTAAAGCTATGGCAAAGGAAAAACCAACAGTGCCTGAAATGATTGATGCCTGTAACAAAATTGGAAGCCCACAGCACGTGGCCTCAATACAAGCAAATGAACTTGGAAAAACCCTCGGAGAACAACTTGAAAAGGTTCTCACCGCTCAGACATCACAAACTGCTGCACTGGCAGCGCAGGCAGAAGCCCGTGTCTTATCTCCAGTTCGTGAGCAATTCCCACAGTCCCTGATTTTTCATTACATGGATGATTTATTGATAACAGCACCTACGCAGAAACAAATGGAGGAAACTCGAGACAGTGTTATTTCTGCAATCACAAAGGCAGGACTGGTAATTTCTGAATCAAAAATTCAAGAGACTGCTCCCTGGAAATACTTGGGTTGGAAATTAACAGAACAATCTATTGTACCCCAAAAAATACAAGTCCGAACGGAGGTCCACACTTTACAGGACCTGCAGCAGCTTTTAGGTGAAATCAACTGGGTCAAACCTGTGTTAGGAATTACTGCTAATGAACTTGCTCCACTTTTTGACTTGTTGAAAGGGGACAATAACATCAGATCACCTAGATCACTCACACCTGACGTGTGCAAAGCCTTAAAAAGAATTACAGAAGCCCTGCAGAACAGGCAGGCACATCGCTGTATCCCAGATAAACCCTTTTTTCTTGCAATTTTAGGACAAGAGCTGAGACTGTGTGGTCTAATCTTTCAATGGGACCCTTCTCAAAAAGATCATTTGTTAATAATTGAATGGGTTTTTATTTCTTACAGGTCATCCAAAACAATTCTCACACCTTTAGACATGATGTCTCAAATAATCATCAAAGGTAGAGCAAGGCTTCTTTCAATAGCAGGTTGTGAATTTGCAATTATCTATTTGCCCATAAAGAAAGCTTATTTTGAGTGGGCAATGCAAAAGTCAGAGGACCTGCTGTATGCCTTGCTTAATTTTCCAGGCGTTTGCTCCATTCATTATCCAGCACACAAAATGATCAAAGCTAAATTATGCTACAAAGAAAAGCCTCTGATCAGTGAAGAACCTTTAGAAGCAATTACTGTCTTCACTGATGGTTCAGGGCAAACACACAATTCGGTAGTCACATGGCAAAATATGAAAACAAAAACTTGGGAACAAGATGTTCAAAAAGTTGAAGGTTCTCCTCAAATTGTAGAATTAGCAGCTGTTGTAAGGGCTTTTCAGCTCTTTCCAGAACCTTTCAACCTCATAACTGACTCAGCATATGTTGCTAATATTGTCAAAAGGATTGAGGGATCAGTTCTAAAGGATGTGAACAATGATAAGTTATGTCTCTGGCTCACCTGTCTTTACCAAATCCTATCTCACAGAACTAATCCTTATTTTATTTCCCACATAAGGGCCCATTCGGGCCTCCCAGGATTTATGGCAGAAGGGAATGCTCACGCAGATGCATTGGCATCAGCTGCTTCTGATGAGGAAGATGCAGCAGACATTAAAAATGCTACCTCAGTGCTTGCTGCAACTCTGCCTAATACTATTGAACAAGCTAAATTAAGCCATGCATTTTTTCACCAAAATGCACAGGCAATTAAGCGAGATTTTCACATTACCTTAGAGCAAGCACAAAATATTGTACGAGCTTGCCCAGATTGCCAGCTAGTTCTGCCGCTTCCTGCTACAGGAGCCACCAACCCAAGAGGGTTGGAGAGCTTGCAGAAATGGCAAACAGATGTTACAAAGTATCCCTCTTTTGGGATGCTTAAAAACATCCATGTCTCTGTTGATACATTCTCAAATGCGGTTTTTGCTTCTGCGCATACAGGGGAAACAGCTAAGCATGTTTGCCAGCATTTCTCACAAGCCTTTTCTTACCTAGGCATCCCCCAAGAAGTCAAAACAGATAACGGACCTTCTTATGCCTCACATGAATTGGCTACATTTTTAAATGAATGGGGTATCCGCCATACATTCGGCATACCCCATTCACCCACAGGTCAGGGAATAATAGAAAGGACACACCAAACTTTAAAACGCATTTTAGATCAACAAAAAAGGGGAAGTGGGCTAGCCACACCCCACACAAGGTTAAATAAAGCATTGTACGTTTACAATTTTTTGAACAGCTCTGCAGAAGAGCCAGATCCTCCTATTTATAGACACTTTTTAAACAACAAAAAAGCAAAATTGAAAGAGCACCCTCCAGTTTTGGTTAAAAACTTAGAAACAGGACGAATAGAGGGACCATACAACCTCATAACATGGGGAAAGGGGTTTGCATGTGTCTCTACAGATGCAGGACTCAAGTGGATTCCAGCGAAGAATGTGAAGCCCTACTGCTCTGTGAAGCCTGCTGAAGCCTCCACATCAGCCAGTGATCCTGCAAGAAGAAGCCAGGAAGCAAGCACCCAGACCTGAACTGTGCAGAATCATCAGGAGAAAGTGATCTGCCAGAAACAGCTCAAGGATGGAGTTTTATCGATTACGTGAATGGATGTTGCTTTTCTTTTGTTCTTGTTGTTTTTTCTTTTGTTTTTGTAGTGAAGCTTTACCCATAAGTCAACCAAAGACAAACATTTGGGTTAATTTAGCCAAGACTGCTGGTTCTGATACCATTTGCTTATCCAACACAAGTCCTGAAAAACCCTTTGCAACCTGTTTGGTTGGAGTACCTTTCCCAAAAGGTTTTGATAATGTTACCCTTAAGAGGTATTGGCCATATAATGATCCTCATGCATCCCCAACTCTCAGCAAAAAATATCAACCTTACATTGACAATTCTAAAGTTGACAAATCTGATCTCCAAGAGCTTGAAATTTTAGGTTCAGTAACCATGGGCAACTGTTACATATTTCATCTTATGGAAGGAGACAGTCCTCATTTAAATGTTACCCCATATCACCCAGTTTATAGCAATGTGACTTTTTGGTGTAATCAAACTAAACTTCTCACATACTCTGAGCCGCACGCAAGTCAATCTAGCAAACTTCCAATACGATTTCCCAAGGGAATTTGGCTCATTTGCGGAGACAGAGCCTGGCAAGGCATACCCGCATATATAGAGGGTGGCCCTTGTGCTCTGGGACAGCTCACAATACTTGCACCCAGTGTTAAAGAGGTAGTCAAAAAGAAAAATAGAAAAATTAGATCCGCCACAGGATATCATTATGAAAGTGACTGTGACAGTGACTTTCACCCATGAAGCACTGGACAATTAGTTGTCACAAGCCTCTTTTTACCTCAGCTGAGCTCTGCTACCGCACTGAAACAGTTAAACAAGTTGGGATGTTGGCTCAGTAAAGAAGTAAATGCCACATCAATTGCAATCAGTGACTTGCTGACAGATGAAGAGGCAGTAAAACATGCCACTTTACAAAACAGAGCTGCTCTTGATTTCCTTTTATTAGCTCATGGACATGGATGCGAGGATTTTCAGGGATTATGCTGCATGAATTTGTCAGATCATTCTGTTTCCATTCATAAACAGCTACAAAATCTAAAGGATTTGGCTGACCAAATCACAACAAATTACCCCACCTGGCTAGACAGTTTGTTTGAAGGTTGGAACTTTACATCTTGGCTAAAGGAACTCTGTAAGATAGGTTTGTTTATTCTAGTAGTAATAATTTTAGTTGTAATATTTGTACCCTGCATTCTCCATTGTACGCAAAAAATGATAATGAAGGCAGTATCTAATGTATTAGTGGTTGAACAAAACGGGGGAGATGTTGGAGAAGATGAAACTGAGGAATCTTGCAAATATGAATGCTCAGATTCTGGGAATATAGAAACCATGGATGAAATTGAAATGAAAGCCACGTTTGAGATACCAAGCCCTAGTTACTGAATAACCAGGTATACAATGGGATGGCTCACCGAAGCCAATCCACTCTTAACTAAACAATGCTTTTGGCCAGAGGGCAAGGCCAAAAGACACAAAAGACTGACCTGCACCCAAAGATTAGATCTTAGAGTTTAGAATGTCACATGCTATGCTAATATAACATTTCCTATAGGCTGTATGTAAATGGTATAGAATTAGTATTTTGTATTAGATTGGTTTTTAGGAATTAGAATATTCATAATGGAAGTGGATTTATTGTGTTACAAACGGGAAGTCGCTCTCTTTTTTCTTTTCCTCTTCTCTTCCTCTCTTTACCCTCCTTCTTCTCTCTTTCTCTCCCCCTTTTTATCTCTTTAATCTGCACGTGGCTGTGCCGGGCAGCTCCTTGCAGACTCCCTTATAATAAACTGCAACTGTAGCTTTTAGCATTTACAGAGCGTCTGAGTCTTGTTCCTCGCGTCCACCCTGATACAAAGAATCCAGGAGTCCCCCGCACCCTGGGGCCGGGCAGGAAGCCCAAGCAGCAGGGAGGCTGCCCGGAGGGGCGCTGGGCCATCCCAGGCAGGGGCAGGGCAGCAGCCACAGGGCAGCATCAGGCCCGCTGCAGGCATTGTCTCCTCCTCACAGCCCGACGGCACCCGTGTTCCCATGGAGATCGTGCTCATGGAGAAGGTGGGCTCTGGCTGCCGCTCCATCATCCAGCTCCTCGACTGGTTTGAGCTGCCGGACAGCTTCCTGCTGGTGATGGAGCGCCCGGAGGCATCTCGGGATCTCCTGCATCTCCTGCTGGAGCAGGAGTTCCTGAGCGAGGAGGTGGCGCGCTGGCTTTTCCGCCAGGTGCTGGAGGCCGCGTGGCTCTGCAGCGCCTGCGGCGTCCTGCACCGCGACATCAAGCCGGAGAACCCCCTCGTGGAGCCGGAGAGCGGCGAGCTGAAGCTCCTCGACTTCGGCTGCGGCACCTTCCTCCAGGAGCGCGCCTTCCCCACGATTTGCCGGTGAGCCCCCAGCCCGGGCCCTGCTCCCAGCGCCAGGCACTGCACGGCCCCATTCCCTCCTGGCCTCGGGGCTGCGGCCTCCAGCCGGCTGCCGACAGACAGGGGGCTGCAAAAGCCGGGATCCGGCCCCTCGGTCTGCCTGGCCCGCAAGGCCGTGGGCTGCCCGCTGGCTTTCTTTGCCTTGCAGAACGGTGTCTTGCCTTTGGCCAGTTGCCCGGGGGACGTGGGGTGGCTCCGGGGGCAGCGGGAGCCGCCGACGCGGCCCCTGCCTCAGCCAGGAGCCGGCGCCGGGCTCTGCAAGGCAGCGGCTGCGCCCGGACAGCGCCGCCCGTCTCCCCCAGGAACACGCGTGTACAGCCCGCCCGAGCGGATCGGCCTTGGCTGCTACCACGGCCATTCGGCCACCGTCTGGTCCCTGGGCGTGCTGCTGTACGAAATGGTCTGCGGGAGCCTCCCCTTCTGGGACGACCGCGCCATCGTGTCGGGGCAGCTCTTCTTCAGGCGCCAGGTCTCTTCCCGGTCGGTGTCCGGCCTCAGGAAGGCAGCGGTGGCAGGTGGCGGCGCACGGCAGCCGGGCTGGCCCTCACGCAGCTCGGCGGGACGGCGCTGTGCCCTCAAGGGCCGGCCGCAGGAGGCTGCCCGTGCCGACGGGCCGGGCGCGGCACACGCGGCCCAAGGGGGTGGCCGTGTCCCGCACGGGGCACAGGGGCCCGGGTCCTGCGGGCGCCGGGGCGGCAGCCGGGCTGGAGCCTGCTGCCCGTGACCGGCGCTTCCTGGCTTCTCTCCCCAGAGTGCGAACATCTGGCCCGCTGGTGCTTGTCCAAGCACCCCGCGGACAGGCCAGAGCTGGAGCAGATCTTCTGGCACCCTTGGGTGTGGGATGGGCGTTTTTGATGCCTCGCCGGAGCCTGTGCAGCACCCAGTGACCACGTCCCACGCAGGACCCCAAAAATAAAAGAAGCACAAACCTATTGCGGGCTGTAAACTCTGGTCCTTATCAGCAGCCTCAGCTGAAGAAATCTCTTGGCAAAAGGGGTCATCCGAGTGCTCCCTTCAGCCTTCTTCAAGCTCTCCATACCTTTCCTTCGGCATGGGAATTTTGTGTCTTCCAGCACCGGAGGGCTGGGACGGGCTTTAACAAGCCGAGAAATGCAACAGTGAAACAGCCGCTGACCTTTCGAGCTCAAGCGGCGCCTGGCGTCTCCTGAAGGGAAACAAGGGAGGGCTCTGGGTGCATTCCGAGGGCCGGCGGGTGGCAGGGGCACAGACCTTGCTCTGCTGGCAAAGCTGGGAGAAGAACCAGAAGCACCAAAAAGTCATTTCCCGTTGAGCCCTGATGAAGTCTTTCTCTTTCTTTCCCTCCATTGAGCAGCAGGCAAACGCAGGCCAGGCCTCGTGGCTCATGGCAGAGCCTTTTTCCTCCCCAGGGAGCCTCCTTACAGAAAGGGGGGAGCCCCCACAGCCCAGGACTCACCAGCTCAGCCCCCAGAGCCCTCCGCGCCCTGAGCCAAGTGGGGATTGGCGCCCATCCCAGCCACAGCCACAACAGATCCATCGAGGTTCACACCTCTGACAAGAGGAAAAGGACCAGCAAAACCTCCGCTGGGGCCATGAGGAGAGCAGACTTCAGGCTGCAAGGTCCCAGGGAAAATGTTTTTGAAGGTGCTGGGGTCCATCAGTGCTGGTCCCTTTTGAAACATGTTGCGTGACGACCTGGTTCAAGTCCGGCACGGCGGCCCTAACCCAGAGCCACTCGGTCCATCAGCTCCAGGACACCAATGTGGTGGACAGCAAATGGCGTTTATTGAGGGGTTGCAAGGGTCTTTATAGCTTGGGCAGTCAGCGTCATTTCCTCTAGCTCACGTCCAGCTGTGAGCTCAGGTCCGGAGCACAGGGTCTGACTGTGAGGGGGGCGGTTCTATCTAAGTTCGGGCTTCTGGTATTTGCTGGACGAAGGAAAAAAAAAGAAAAAAAGGAAAAAACCAACCAACCAACCAACCAACCAACCAACCAACCAACCAACCAACCAAAAAAGCCCCACAGAACTGTGTTGGTTCCCTGGGCTGGGAGGCCCCCCCGGCTCCTCAGAGCTCTTTTGCCTCCCCGAGCCCTGCCCCGCTCGGCTTCCTCGGCGCGGTGCAGCCCCCACTCCTCACCCCCGCCTCCCCCTCCTTCTCCCCCGGCGCTCGCTGCAGAGCAGCCGAGCAGCTCTGAGTGCTGGAGCTGTGCTGCACTGTTACCAGACTGTCTGAGAGACGCATCGAAATACGTTTGTTAAAGTCAACCTTGTCCTTTTAGTGATTTGTGATTTTAGTAGGACTTACTAGAGTGATTTAGAGCTACCTATGTGTATGTGACATGGCAAGATTTAGCCTTTAACAGAAATGTTGATAAAATTCACCATATAGAATTGCACTAACTTGATGCTGGGTTTTTTGCTAGGTTATGATTTAGAGACTTATATACGTAAAAAATATTTATTGAGATGTTTTACTTGGATGCTAGTAGAAGATCAATTAATTTTCATGCCCAGACTGCAGAGCAGTTATCTAGGTTCTGTAACCTTGAATTTTATCTCCCACAGTTATTTGAAGCTTAGCTGTAATTGGTACATGGAATTCCACAGCATAGGCAGATGATACTGTGTTATTTTGTTTGCTTGCTTTTTACCTGGCAGCTTTAATAAGATAATTTCATTATGTATTTTGCTATAGTTTTGTTTTAACTTGTACAATATAGTGTATTTCAGAACACCTGGAGACAGTTAGCTGAGTGAAAGGCTTTAGAGAAATCTTTTACTAATTCGGATTTACAGACCAAGTGAGATCCTTTGGTCTTGGCACAGGGCCCAGATAATTATGAACAAAAAGTAAAGCCTAAGATAAACCCAGGCAGTTCACTGAATTGTGAGGCTCTGTAGGAGTTGATATATTCATTGCAGACATAGTGAGTATTTTGACAAATCTAATATGTAAGGTTATGGTCCCATCGGGGAGAATTTAAATGCTCTTTTAGTAGGAAGATCTGGTAGTACTATTCAGGGTATTAATGTCCATTTAGGTGTTATTAATTCTGATTATTTGGAACAAATTTATGCCATGGTATCAGTTAGTGACCCTATTGTTATAGCTGACTAAATGTTCTGTCTAAGTGTCAGCCAGACAAAATATATTCTTTTATTGTGCTGTTTTTATGAAGATTAATATGAAATGAATAGAAAAGGAACCTGTATTGTTCAACTGATACCTTTTGTGAGTTGTGTTCCAATTGTAGTGGACTGGAGTCGTGGCACAGGAGGTTTTGGGATCTGCAGGACCATCTCTGGTATTTTGGACTTAAGAAATGACAGAACATCATCTGGAACAACAGTGCATTGTCACAGCCAAGGGACATCATCCAGAGACTATAATTATCACAGCTTTGATTGACACAGGAGCAGATGTGACTGTCATTTCACTGCTTTTTTGGCCTTGGTCATGGCCCCTCACTCGAGCAGATTTTGGAGTTGTAGGATTGGGTGATGTAACTGTAGGTGGTCTGTCTGCTGTTGTAATTAATGTGAAAAATGCTGAGGGCCAACAAGCTGACATCAGGCCTTGTGTTACCAATGCTCTGTATAATTTATGGGGACAAGATTGTTTATCTCAATGGGGTGTAGAAATCACTGGGGGCTTTTAGCAAGGACCACTGTGCTGTAGGATCCTGAGTGATGGTTGTGGCCTTGGCATGGTTTACAGATAAGCCTGTCTGGGCCCTCCCTATTGAAAAGCTTACTGCCCTGCAAAAATTTAGTAGCAGAACAGCTGCAAGCTGAGTATATTGAAGAATTCCTCAGCCCATGGAATACCCTAGGTTTTGTGATAAAAAGAAGTCAGGGAAATGGAGATTTTTGCAGAGTTTATGGCAGATAAATGCTGTGATGGCCAAAATGGGAGCTTTGCAAGCAGGTCTCCTAACATCCACAATGATTCTACAGAGATGGAAAATAGTTATCATTGAAATAAAATATTGTCTTTTTACTGTTCCATTGACTGAACAAGAGAAAGAAAACTTGCTTTTACTGTGCCCTCTTTAAATCATGCTGAACCTAGGAAATCATTACATGGATGATATCTTCTTGGCATCTGAAAATGAACAACAATTGTCAGCTCTTGAACAATGTGCTGTCACAATTTTGGAAACTATTGGTTTAATTATTGTCCCAGAGAATGTACAGAAACAAATGCCTTGGAAATATTTGGGGTTGATAATGGCCAATACTCAGATTATGTCTCAACTTGTCAAATTGGACACTAAACTTAAAACTGTTATTGATGTATAAAAATTGGTTGGTGCAATAGGTTGGATTAGGCCATATTTAGGGATAATTAATCATTAACTATTACCTTTATTTGAATTGCCATCAGGGACTACTTTCTTTACTGATAAGATATATTTGACTGCTGCAGCAGAAAAGGCTTTAGAAGAAACTGGACTGGCTTTGATGTGTAAATCTGTTAACAGGATAGATCCTTGTGTTGGAGTGTTATTATTTACCTTAAAAGATCATGAAGTGCCATGTGGAATATTGGGTCAATGGAATGATGAGTGGGGAGATACATTGCTTATTTTGGAGTGGATATTTTTGTCTTTCAGATCCTGGAAAACAGCTCCAGGGCTTTATGAACTTTTTGCAGACATTATCATCAAAGGTCGCAGACGTTGTCATGAGATTTTAGGCCATGATCCTCTAACTGTTGTGATAGCTGGACAGCAATGATACTTTGAACGGTGTTTTCAAAAGCCTTATGAATTGTAATCTGCTTTGTTTTATTTTACAGGCCAAATAATATATCATTAGCTTTCTCACCCTATTTTGACTTTAACCAGGGATATTAGCTTTCAGGGGAAAAATCTATCATTTTTTCTTGTCCTGATTGTCAGATGACTCATATTTCAAAATATTACGGTACTAATCCCAGGGGTCTACTCCCTTTGCAAGAATGGCAAACTGATGTTACAAGAATGCCTGAATTTGCTCATTTAAAGTATGTTCATATTATGGTTGATACTTTTTCTCGTGCTGTAGTTGCATCAGCATTTGCAGGTGAAACAGCTCAAGATGCTATTCATCATTTTTGTCATGCTTTTTCTATTTTAGGTGTTCCCTTGCATATAAAAATGAATAATGGTCCAGCATATTATTTCACAGAAATTGCAAATATTTTTTCATGTCTGTGGGATTGAACACTCTATGGGTATCCCCCATACCCTGGCAGGCCAAGCAATTATTGAAAGTGCTCTTGGTGAAGTGCCAAATTCAAAAGCAAAAATGGGGGAATGTAAAGGGGAAGCACCTCATGTGAGATTGGACAAAGCTGTTTATGTCTTAAACTTCTTGTGTCCTTTGCCTGATTCACAGATGTATCCTAAATTTCATGATTTTTCTTCTTTAAATTCTAAACAGCCGAATTTTCATAAGGATGTTAAGGTATGGGTTAAGGATTTCATTACTGGAATATGGGCTGGCCCAGTGCAATTAATAACATGGGGAGAGGGTATGCTTGTGTTTTGGCAGAGGATGGCCCTCGTTGGGTTGCTGCTCGCTGTGTTAAGCCGTACTTGGAGCACACCAGAAGGAGCAGGATGGATGATTCCACAGCCAAAGCAGAACGTGTGGGAGACACCGACCATCAGGTGGATTGAAGTGTGGACTCTGAAAGAACACTGTGTGAAGGTGATCACTCAAGGCAAGTAAATGGGGACATCTGACTCAGGCTGGAAACACAAATTTAAATTGGTGGATGTTACCTTTACTTTGGGTTTTGTTCTCCTCCACAGAGAGGTTGGCAGGACTGAGTGATGTGTCTTGCACCATTTCCTTTCACACAGCATTTACTACCCCAAAAGACAGGAACTCAATGTACCTAGGGGAAAGGTATTGCTTTTGTATAAGGGTGTTGAATTAGTAGCTGAAAGCCCACACTTTAAGCAACTAGGTTTGCTTGCATTATGATAGCAGTGGCCAGTTGTAAAGTGGATGCTGCTTAGTTCTAATTGGTGAGTGGACAGATGACTTGGTCTTTTGGCCACAAAATGTAACTCTATGTGGAGGAAAATTTATTGAACTAAAAGTGAAGGTATCATTCTGCCACAAATGTGTCATCAAGGGATTGTGGAGTCTGTAACTCTATTTGAAAGTTCATTTTCTATGTGTCTTTTTAATGTAATTTTTATTGATAATGCAAGGTTATGGATGCCGGGATTCTGAGAGTCTATATTTTATGGATTTACCAGATTGCAATGAGTCAGTTTATGGGAATATTTTAATTTTGAAGATGAGAATAATTGAATGGTTTCCTTGAGAGTTGAGGTATTGCTTTGTCTCCCAGCTGTCTGCTTGGATTTCTGCAAGGGCCCTGCAAAATCCTTAGTAGCTGCACTCTTGGTTTAAATAAAAAAAAAGGGGGCGGGGAGGTTGGATTATGGAAGGGGATTACAGCTGGTCTGTGAGCCAGAGAGAGTTAATTGATAAGGTTTACTTCTGAAAGTAGTTTGGCCATTGGTATGGAGACTGAGAAGAGAAGAAGAAAATAAGCAAGAAGAAACAAACCTGCAGCTGGGAAAAGTATTTTGAGAAAAGTTTTGTGAGAAACAGAGGTGGAGATGGTTTTACACCAATGAACCTCATGTCGATCTACTGTTAACCAATGAATAAAGTGTAAACTTTGTAGAGTGTATGAAAGACAGCATGCTGTTCTAATAAACAGATTTTACCCTTCTGAAATGCAGTGCATCCTTTCATGTGTCACATCCGCCCCCCACAGCGACACCCCAGTCCATCCCAGTCTCTCCCAGTGCTCCCCCACCTGTGCATCTCGGCCTCCTCAGAGCCTCCCCAGGCCCTCCCAGTGTCCTCACAGTCCTTTCAGTGTCACCAGTCTCTCCTAATTCCTCTCAGTCCACAGCCATTCCATTCCCAATCCACTCCCACTCCTTCTAACTCCACTCCCAGACCTCCACCCTCTCCCCCAGTGCCCCTCCAGTCCCTCCCGAGTCCCTTTCAGTCCAATCCCAGACTGACATCCCCTCTCCCAGTACCCTGATCCAATCCACTCCCTCCCAGTGTTCTCCCACTCTCTCCAATTTCATGCCCAGTCCCTCTCAGTGCCACACCACCCCTCTCCCATCACTCCCAGTTCCCCTCAGCTGATCCCAGTGTATCCTCACTCTCTCCCAGTGCCCCCCAGTGTCCATCTCACTGTGGCCCTCGAGCTCCCAGCCCAGCCCTGGCTGCCTGCTCTGCTCTGTGATGGATTTCTACCCTGCCCAGATCCAGCTGAGGTGGTTCCAGGGCCAGCAGGAGCTCTCAGGGCATGTGGTGGCCACCGACCTGGTCTCCAGTGGGGACTGGATTCTTTCAAGCTCCTGGTGCTGCTGGAAACCCTCCCCAGGTGTGGGGGTCACCTCCAGCTTCCAGGTGGAACACATCAGCCTGGAGCACCCCCTGAGCCTGCACTGGGGCACAGCCTGGACCCTGCAGTGCAAGGGCAGTGTGGAGGTACTGGGGGGGCAGGGAGAGGGACTGAGATGTCCTGGGAGTAACTGGGAGCAAGTTTGAGATAACCTGGTTTAAACTGGGAGAGGGGTTTCAGGGTTTAGAATGACTGACAAGGGGTTTGAAGGATGCTGAGGAGGGTGTGATGGGGTTCAGCCGGT
>NW_026612650.1:5536185-5551942 GCF_029582105.1 Oenanthe melanoleuca | reverse complement strand
AACAGGATGGAGGGGATGAGGGAGGAGATGAGGGAGGAGATGAGGGAGGAGATGAGGGAGGAGATAAGAGAGGAGATAAGAAAGATCAGTGCAGCACCAGTGCGAGTCATAGGCCCCAAATCTAGAACCCAACGCCCCCCAGCTAGGGAGAGAGGGTACACCCCACGAGCTGACCTGTGTTTTTCCTGAGAGACCATGGAGAAGACATGGAAAAATGGGATGGGAACCCCACTTCTGTCCTGGCAGCACGGGTGCGTCAGCTCAGGGAGGGAAATGCTAACCGAGGGAACCGTGCTAAGATGAAGGTAGCCTCAACCTCCCATGGTAAAGGTGCAGGGTATCACAGAAGGGAGGATGATCTGTCAGATCCCCTGGAAGGAACCTCCACTATGTATGCCCAGGAAAGAAATAATAACCAGGGCTAGAGGGGCCCTGCCTCTAGCCAGGGAGAGGCATGGGATGACAGGATCTATTGGACAGTGTGGGTGCGATGGCCTGGCACATCAAAGCCACAGGAGCATATAGTGCTAGTTAATACTGGTTCACAATGCACCCTGATACCATCAGAACATGTGGGGAAGGTACCTGTTTCTATTGTTGGGGTGACGGGGGGATCACAGGAATTCACTTTGCTGGAAGCTGAAATTAGCCTGACAGGGAAGGGATGGCAGAAACATCCTATTGTAACTGGCCCAGGGGCACCACGTATTCTAGGCATAGATTTCCTCAGGAATGGCTACTACAAAGACCCAAAGGGGTTCAGGTGGGCTTTCGGAATAGCTGCTGTAGCAACAGAGAGCATTAAGCAGTTGAACACCTTGCCTGGACTATCAGAAAACCCATCTGCAGTGGGGCTCCTGAAAGTGACAGAGCAACAGGTACCAATTGCCACCATGACAGTGCACCGCCGGCAGTACCGGACAAATTGAAATGCTGTGATCCCCATCCACAAGATGATCCGTGAGCTGGAGAGCCAAGGGGTGGTGAGCAAAGCCCACTCACCCTTCAACAGCCCCATCTGGCCTGTGCGAAAATCTAATGAAGAATGGAGACTAACTGTAGACTATCGTGCCTTGAATGAAGTGACTCCACCGCTGAGCGCTGCCGTGCCGGACATGCTGGAGCTGCAGTATGAGCTGGAGTCCAAGGCAGCAAGGTGGTATGCCACCATTGACATTGCCAATGCGTTTTTCTCCATTCCTTTGGCAGCAGAGTGCAGGCCTCAGTTTGCTTTCACCTGGAGGGGCGTGCAGTACACCTGGAACCGACTGCCCCAGGGGTGGAAACACAGCCCCACCATCTGCCACGGACTGATCCAGGCTGCACTGGAAAAGGGTGAGGCTCCAGAACATTTGCAGTACATCGATGACATCATTGTGTGGGGAAACACAGCAGTGGAGGTATTTGAGAAGGGAGAGAAGATCATCCAAATTTTGCTGGGAGCCGGTTTTGCCATTAAAAAGAGCAAAGTCAAAGGACCTGCCCGAGAAATCCAGTTCCTGGGAGTGAAGTGGCAAGATGGACGGCGCCAGATCCCCACTGAGGTCATCAATAAGATCACTGCAATGTCTCCACCAACAAGCAAGAAGGAAACACAAGCTTTCCTAGGTGCCATAGGCTTTTAGAGAATGCACATCCCTGAGTACAGCCAGATTGTGAGCCCTCTCTACCTGGTCACCCGCAAGAAGAACGATTTCCACTGGGGCCCTGAGCAGCAGCAAGCCTTTGCCCAGATCAAACAGGAGATCGCTCATGCAGTAGCCCTTGGCCCAGTCAGGACGGGACCAGAGGTAAAGAATGTGCTCTACTCTGCAGCCGGGAACCATGGTCTGTCCTGGAGCCTGTGGCAGAAGGTGCCTGGTGAGACCCGAGGCCGACCCCTGGGATTCTGGAGCCGAAGTTACAAAGGATCTGAAGCCAATTACACTCCCACAAAAAAGGAAATCTTGGCTGCCTATGAAGGAGTTCAAGCTGCCTCAGAGGTGATTGGCACGGAAGCACAGCTTCTCCTGGCACCCCGACTGCCAGTGCTGGGGTGGATATTCAAAGGAAAGGTTCCCTCTACCCACCACGCCACCGACGCCACATAGAGCAAGTGGATTGCCCTCATCATGCAGCGCGCCCGTATTGGCAACCCGAATCGCCCTGAGATTTTGGAGATAATTACAAACTGGCCAGAAGGTGAAGATTTTAGTCTCGCTAACGAAGAGGAGCAGGAACAAGTGACCCGGGCTGAAAAAGCCCCACCGTACAACCAACTGCCAGCAAATGAAAAATGCTACGCCCTTTTCACCGACGGTTCCTGTCGCATTGTGGAGATGAACCAGAAGTGGAAAGCAGCCGTATGGAGCCCCACTCGACAGGTTGCACAAGCTACTGAAGGAAAAGGTGGATCAAGTCAACTTGCTGAGCTCAAAGCTGTTCAGCTGGCCTTGGACATTGCTGAGAGAGAGAAATGGCCAAAGCTCTACCTTTACACTGACTCCTGGATGGTAGCCAATGCTCTGTGGGGGTGGCTGGAGAGGTGGAAAAAGGCTGATTGGCAACGTAGAGGAAAACCAATCTGGGCTGCTGAGGAGTGGAAAGACATCGCCACTCGGGTCGAGAAGCTACCCGTGAAAGTCCGTCATGTGTATGCCCATGTTCCCAAGAGTTGGGCTAATAAAAAACACCACCATAACGAGCAAGTAAATCAGGCTGCACAGATAGAGGTCTCAAAGATAGACTTAGATTGGGAACACAAGGGAAAATTGTTCCTGGCTCGATGGGCCCACAATGCCTCAGGTCATCAGGGCAGAGATGCCACCTACAAGTGGGCACGAGAACGAGGGGTGAATCTAACCATGGACAGCATCTCCCAGGTTATCCATGACTGTGACACGTGCGCTGCCATCAAGCAGGCCAAGCGGGTGAAGCCCCTCTGGTATGGGGGGCGGTGGTCCAAGTACAAGTACAGAGAGGCCTGGCAAATTGACTATATCACACTGCCTCAGACCCGCCAAGGCAAGCGCTATCTGCTGACCATGGTGGAAGCCACCACCGGGTGGTTGGAAACCTACGCTGTGCCTCATGCCACTGCTCGGAACACCATCTTGGGCCTGAAAAAACAAGTCCTCTGGAGGCATGGTACCCCTGAGAGAATTAAGTCAGACAACGGGACTCATTTCAAAAATAGCCTTATAAGCACCTGGGCTAGAGAACATGGCATTGAGTGGGTGTATCATATTCCCTACCATGCACCAGCAGCTGGGAAAGTCGAACGGTGCAATGGCCTGCTTAAAGCCACCTTAAAGGCACTTGGTAGGGGGACTTTCAAAAACTGGGAGATCAATCTACCAAAGGCCACATGGTTAGTGAATACCCGAGGTTCCACTAACCGAGCAGGCCCTGCCCAATCTGAGCCCTTGGGAACAGCAGATGGAAATAAGGTCCCTGTGGTACACCTGAGAGGCATGTTAAGAAAACCTGTTTGGGTAAACTCTCCCTCCAGCAAAGACAATCCTGTTCGTGGGGTAGTTTTCGCTCAAGGACCAGGTTGCACTTGGTGGGTGATGCAAAAGGATGAACAGACACGATGCATACCCCAAGGAGACCTTGTTCTAGGGTAAACTATCTATGATACTGTGCCTGTAACTGCATGTATGTATATAATATAAAAGTTTTAATTTGCTGTAGCATGTTGGCATGGAAAAAATTCGGGGTAGATAATGTTGGGGGTTGAGTGTTTTTCCTATTGCTGTGTCAATTTAAAGAATTTTTCCCATTGTCATGCCAATGGAGCTGCCGGGTACACCGCGGATCTTTGCGGGCTCTGGACAAAAAGGGGTAGGTGGGATCGGCTTGGAGAGGGGCTCTCATGCTTCTGAAGCGGACTTGTGTTTCCGGGGGCGGGGGAGGAGGAGCCTCTCGGTCTTGGAGCCGCGCGGCCGGACGCACAAGGGTCAGACCCTCTGCCATCACCTGCCCTGCATCTGCCCTGCTCCAGCCTCCAGTCTCTGCGGACACAGCTGACCACCAGAACCCAAACGGTGAGCGAGGAACTGCCCGCCCCAGCCGCTTTCCCCCCCCCGAGACCGGCGCGGCCGCGGTCGCCCCTTCCCGCCTCCACTCCCACCGAGAGAGAGCGTGCTCACAGCTAAAGAAAGGACTGGAACCGAGTTACCTGTTCTGTTTTGTTAGTAATTTTAACAACTGCTGTTGTTTCTGCTGGTACGGTTGGATATATTAGTAAAAGAGCTGTTATTCCTACCCCCTTATCTCTGCCTCAGAGTCCTTGATTCAAACGTTTATAATATTTGGGGGAAGTGCAGTTCGGGTCTCTGTTTAAAAGGAAAATTTCTGCCTTTCTTGGCAGACCCCTGTCCTTCAAACTAAGACATTCTGTGATTCTGTGAATTCCCTGAGTATTTCAACTGAATTCTCTGTCCCTGTCCTTTCCCTGGATCTCTGTTGCAGGTGGAAGCTGCTGGTGCCATTCTCACCTTTATCCCCTCTTTTGAATGCAGACAGATGCTCCCAGGTGTGTTAAGCAGGTGTTGCTCAATGTTTATGTGGAATTTTTGTATCCTTATAGCACCAAGGAGACCCTTGTGGCACTGTGGAAACTCATGGAACCAAAAAGCCATTGAGACATTTGGGCAGGATGGTGCCAAGGAGAGCATTGAGATACTGCAGGTCCAAGGACACCATGGTGACACTGTGGAAACTCATGGAACCATGGGCACTGTGACACAGGATGGCCTTGCTGACCCAAGGAGTGAGTTGAGATTCTGCCGAACCTCATGGAACCAAAGGGCCAGTGTGACATTTCAGAGCCTTGTGGACCAAGGGGACCACAGTGACACTGTGGGGTCCATGGAACCAAGGGGCCATGGTGACACTGCAGGGCAGTATGGAATCATGGAGACCACTGTGACACATCATGGTGTCATGGCAGCAATGAGCCATTGTGACACTGTGGGGCCTCATGAGACCAAGGGGCAGCTGTGGTACCATGGAAATTGTGGCAACTGTGTCACCATGGAACCAAGGAGACCTCTGTGACACTACAGGACCCCATGGAAGTAAGGATTCATGTAACAGTGAGGGACACATGGAACCGAGGGGGCATTGTGACTCTGTGGGGACTCATGGAATTATAGTGACCTTTGTGACACTGCAGGAAATCATGGAACCAAGGGGCAGTTCTGACACTGCATAGCTTTATGGAGCCAAGGTAAGCATTGTGTTACTGAACCAAATGGAATTATTGAAAATGATACAATTTTCAGGGTTTTTTTTAATGTAACTTCAGTCAGAGGTTTGTTTGCCTTTGCCCAGGAGGAGGGGAATTAAAGATTCTTTTCAAAAGACTCTATTTACAGTGGTTGGGTAAAGGCTGATGAGTTTAACATGTACAGATTGGGAGAAGCCAAAAGATACACGGGAGGTAAACGGACATTAATGAACATCACCCCCAGTGTGGTTGGAGGCACCTGGTCTGGGAAAGGATTGGTAAGACAATCAAAGAATGAGGACATAATTCTCTACAATGGCAAAAAGGATCAATCAGCAATAGGAGATCGAATACTAAGAATTGTGTAATTTAAGATTAGTGAATATGAATTTCTTTTGGAATGTGAATATGTGAAAAGCCGAGAAAAGGATCACATGTGATGGAATAATTTTCACTGCACAAACCAGGCATGTGTGGGTGGAATGATTTCTATTGCACATGCTGGCCACAATAACATCCTGACCAGAAGAAAGTAATGCTGTTCAGGGGTTTCTTTTTTTTCATGCAGTTTCAGTGTCAGTCCCACTGAGGTTCCTCACCAACACAGGCTCCTCCTGGACTCCTTGAAGGAAGGAATTGGAGGTCCTGGTTGCACAAAGCTCTCAGAGACTCAAAGGCAAAACAAAACCCAAAGTCCTCTGAAAAACCTGCAGTCCCTGGGAGCATGAAGGAGACCCCAGGGCCATTCCTGACCAAGGCTCCCCAGGGACTGGTCCCAGCAGATCCCTGAGGTCACTGGAATGTGGGGGGATGCTGAGGGCAGGACAAGGGGTGACAGTGCCCAGCCTTGCTGGGGCTGTGCCAGGAGGCCCCAGTGGCTCAGGACAAGGTGTCTCCTCACGGACCTTTGTGGCACAGACCCTGCTGTGCCCCAGGGCACCAAGACTTGGCTTCTCCTGGGTACTGCCAGCCCTGCCAGGGCCCTTGGCCATGTCCAGCACAGCTTGTCCTGCTCTGTCCCACAGCTGCTGCTGTGTCCCTGCAGGCTGCACACTCCCATGTCACTGCCCCTGGCTCTGCCCTGCCATTGCCAGCCCTGCCCTGACCTCTGCCCACCCTCACCCTCTGTGCCTTGGGATGCACACACATGCACTGAGCTCATCCTCCTCCTCCTGGGTGCTTCTCCTGCCACAGCCAATTGTCCTGGGAGGGTTCATTCCTCACAGGAGCTGCTGTGTTTGTACTGCTGCCTATCTGTCAATTCTGTCTTCAGAGAGCTCTCCAAGGAAAAGATTCACTGAATTGTGGAATAACAGAGGTGGGAAGAGCCCCCTGAGCCCCCTTGGCCTGGGTGTGGCTGGGCTGGAGTTCCCTTTGCCCAGAGCAGCCCCTGCCCTGCTGTGCTTGGCTTTCATGGCTGGAGTGGGTTTGGTCCCATCCCAAGGCTTTGGCTGTCCCTGAGCAGGGCTGGCCCCACAGGAGGCATCTGTACAATACACCAAATAATGGGCTGGGGGTGGGCAAGTGTTCCTGGGGACACAGGGATGGGACAACTGGGCTGGACTGACCCAAGGGATCTTCCATTCCATGGGATGTCCTGATCAGCAGGGAAATGAGGAGGACAAGAGGGCCTCTGGATTTTCTGTATTTATACATTTGTCATCCAGAGCAACCATTACATGTGCTGAATGCTTGTCCCTCCATGGTCTTCCTTGCTTCTGCATTTGGCCTTTGCTTTTTAGTCCCCCTAACATTCATCTCCCTTTAGGGTGACCCACAATTTTTTCACCTTCTTTTCTCCTGTTTTCTGAGTGAGGAGGGACAGTGACAGAGACACTCTGTTGTCATTGGATGCCCAGAGGAGTTTAACCACAGCCACCTTGCCCAACTCTGCTCTTATGGGCACCCCCAGAAATGTCAGGGCTCTATCAGGTGCCCACCCCTGAGCTGGGCTCATGCCCTGCTCACAGCCCCAGGGGTGTCCAGGGGCACGAGTCCTTCCCTGGCACACACACAGACAGTTCATTGCAGCAGGGCCAGGGGCTCCCAGGGCTCTGCTGCCACTGCCGGAGCCTGGCAGGGACCTCAGCCCTGCTGGTGTCACCCTGCCCTGCCCCGGCCCAAGGTGCCCCACAGCCAGAGGGATGGACACTGGAGCTCTGGGCACAGGAGCTCATCCCAGCCCTGCATCCAGGGGTTCCCAGGGGATGTTACTCTCTGGAAAGTCCAGCAACAGCTGAAGGTGTTTGTGCTCACTGGGTTTATGTCCCCTCACACACACACAGGATGTTCAGGGCTGTGGAATGTCCCTGCACTGCAAACACAGACCCTGACCCGGTCACTTGATGTCCCTCCAGGCAAGGAAGAGCAACCTCTGTGCCCTGGGGTGAGAGGCCACTGCTGGAAGCAGGGCTGGCTCTGCAGGGACACTGCTGGGACAGCCCCACCCTGAACACTGCCACACTTTTGCTGTCACTGCTGTTTTCCTCTCCAGGGCTCTGTGTTGGGAGCGTCCTTGAGAGCAAATGGGGAAGGAGATTGAAGCTTTCAGGCCCTGCACTGGGGAGATGCCCTTGCATGATGGAAATGCTGTTGCAGAGCCCAGCTCTGTCCCAGCAGTGCCCATGGCCTGTCCCTGCCTGCAGTGCCTGGACAGTCACACAGCAGGACAGGGACCAAGCTGAGAGAGCCCTGAGGCCTGAAACCAACACAGGGGCTCTGAACGGGGAGTGTGGAAGTGAAGGAAGGGGAGGTTATGGAGCAGAAGTCTTGGAGCTGCCTGTCAGTGAGGAGCACTGGGGTTCCCTTTTCACCCTAGGTATTTCCAGAGGCACCGACCCTGCAGCTCCAGAGAAGTCTGGGAGGAAAACTGTCAGGAGAACATGGCACTACAGAGTTCTTTATTTTGTGTAAGCACATATGTAATAAAACTCCTGGGTTACACAGTCTGTGGTTCACACTAGAAATGCCAATACTGAATTAAAAATAGTACAGACAAAGACTTTCCTGTGAACAAATTTCCAAAAATAAAATATCTGTGCTCGCAGAAAATCACAAGGTGCAGAATGGGCTTTAATGAGTAACATCAAAAAAGCTATAAAGAGGAAAGAGAGTTTATTGCTGCTGAAAAGCATTCAATACCATTTTCCTCAGGCCATCCTTGAGCTCCTGGTTCCTCAGGCTGTAAATGACTGGATTCAGTGCTGGAGGCACCACTGAGTACAGAACTGAAAGTGCCAGATCCAGGGATGGCAAGGAGATGGAGGGGGACTTCAGGTAGGTAAATATACCAGTGCTGACAAACAATGAGACCACAGCCAGGTGAGGGAGGCAGGTGGAAAAGGCTTTGTGCTGTCCCTGCTCAGAGGGGATCCTCAGCACAGCCCTGAAGATCTGCACATAGGAGGAAACAATGAACACAAAACATCCAAATAAAAAACAGGCACTAACAGAGAGAAGCCCAAGTTCCCTGAAAAAGGATTTGGAGCAGGAGAGCTTGAGGATATGAGGGATTTCACAGAAGAACTGGCCCAGGGCATTGCCACGGCACAGAGGCAGGGAAAATGTATTGGCTGTGTGCAGCAGTGAATAGAGAAAGGCACTGGCCCAGGCAGCTGCTGCCATGTGGGCACAAGCTCTGCTGCCCAGAAGGGTCCCGTAGTGCAGGGGTTTGCAGATGGACACGTAGCGGTCGTAGCACATGATGGTCAGGAGGAAATACTCTGCTGATATGAAGAACAGAAAGAACACCTGTGCAGCACATCCTGAGTAGGAGATGTTCCTGGTGTCCCAGAGGGAATTGTGCATGGCTTTGGGCACAGTGGTGCAGATGCAGCCCAGGTCAGTGAGGGCCAGGTTGAGCAGGAAGAAGAACATGGGGGTGTGCAGGTGGTGGCCGCAGGCTACGGCGCTGATGATGAGGCCGTTGCCCAGGAGGGCAGCCAGGGAGATGCCCAGGAAGAGGCAGAAGTGCAGGAGCTGCAGCTGCCGCATGTCTGCCAATGGCAGCAGGAGGAAGTGGCTGATGGAGCTGCTGTTGGACATTTATTGTGGCTGGACCTGGGGACCTGTAAGAAAAGTAACCATAGAATAGCTCAGTTTGGAGAGGACTTTAAATATCCCAGCCCAGCTTGGTGGCACTTTCCCCCCACTGCCTGCCCAGGGTTCTGCTGCCTGGAGCTGTCCCTGCCAGCAGCTGCTTCCCTGTGCCCAGGGCTGGGCCCTGCCAGTGCTGCCAGAGTCCAGCCCAGTCCTAGGGTCTCAGCTCTTCCCTGCAGACCCCTCCCAGCCCAGGGCACTGCCCAGGGCCAGCGCTGCTTCTGCAGGCTCTCATGGCAATGTCACAGCAACCCTGAGGAGGTGGGAAAAGCGGCACTGATTCTGCCTGTAATAGACTCTGTGATGATTCCTGACCTGTGCTGGTTTATTGAGATCTGAGATTTTTTTTTTTTTTTTTTTTTTCCAGCCTGATTAGAGAGATTAATATCTATATGCAATTTCCCATCAAGACAACCCAGAGCAGCAGATTAAAAAAGTAAGATTTTCCCTTTTATGCAGTCCCTGCCTCACTGTGCTCCCTGTATAATCTACTTGGAAACCTTCTCGAGTTAAATGTCATGCTGGGAGCAGTCCTGAACAATGCAGCATCCTCACCACACAAGGAGAACACTCGCAAGCCTTACCAGCTGTTTTCATCCACCCAGACCTTGTCCCCAGTGCTGTGAGCAGCTCCCAGGGCTGGCTGAGAGCTGTCCCTGGCAGGCAGCAGAGTCCCTGCTCCAGCACAGCACCCTGGGCTGCAGGACCCTGCTCTGCAGGACAGCCCTGGGCACCCCTGGCTGCTCTGCACAAGAGAGAATCAGAGAATGTACTCACGGAGTCTGTAGGCATTGGGATGTTCCAGCTTTAGGAGATCACTGCAGGAGCTGCAGCTGCATTGTCCTGCAGCCAGAGGGTTCCTGTGTCAAGGGCTGGGAGTGATTCTGCCCCAGCCACTTCTGAGCATCTTCCCAGCCCTGACTGATTGAAGCTCTCTGTGCCTCTGCGCTGTGCCTGGGGTGGCTGCAGGCAGTTCCCCAGCTCTGCTGGGCTGGGAGAAGAGCTGCTCAGCAAGAGAAATGTGTTTTTGAAGCTCTTCTGGGTTTCCAGCATCTCCTTCTGTGCCAGGAGCCCAGCCCAGTTTAGCAGTACAGACACAGTTCAAAGAATATAATGACCCTCTTGGGGGCTTGTTCTGAGGCCCTGAACATCAGTCCCTCTGAGGGAGGTGAAGAAACCTCTCAAGACCTCCAAGTTAGAATCAAACTCCAAAATTTCTTAAAGTTTTAATGGGTCCCACTTAGGGACTGAGAAAGTGTCTCCAGATTCCAGTTAGGGCTGGAAACTGGAGGCAGAGATGACAAGTGGGGACAAAGAGAAGCCAAGTCTTGGTGCCCTGGGGCACAGCAGGGTCTGTGCCACCAAGGGCTGTGAGGAGACACCTTGTCCTGAGCCACTGGGGCCTCCTGGCACCGCTCCAGCAAGGCTGGGCACTGTCACCCCTTGTCCTGCCCTCAGCATCCCCCCCACTTCCCAGTGGCCTCAGGGATCTGCTGGGACCAGTCCCTGGGGAGCCTTGGTCAGGAATGGCCCTGGGGGCTCCTTCATGCTCCCAGGGACTGCAGGTTTTTCAAAGGAGTTTGGGTTTTGTTTTGCCTTGGAGCCTCTGAGAGCTTTGTGCAATCATGGCCTCCAATTACCTGCTTTAATTAATCTCTTGAGAGCTTTTGTCAGTAAGAACACTCAGTGCGGCTCATTAACACTTCAAGGTACTTCAATTTTTTGAGGTACTTCCCTTTTTCCTTTTGTCTCTGACACTCTGAGAGGTTTTGGGCAATCATGGCCTCCAATTCTCTCCTCCAAGGAGTCCATGAGGAGCCTGTGTGAGGGATGGACTTCAGTGGGACCCATTAATGCTTTGAGACACTTTGGGTTTTTCTTCTGACTTTGATTCCTGGAATGGGTTTTGCAAACTCCACTCAGGCCCTGAGGTTCTAGGGCTCAGCACCAAATGCACCTTGGGGCTCATTTGGATCCAGCAAGTTCTGAAAAACCATGGCTCTGCCTTGATTTCCCTCTGGTCTGGTGCAGTTCATCAGGAAGGTTTGCTGCTGCAGTTATGGAGAAATATTTCAAAGAAATATGTATTCCTGTTTTAAAGGATATCTTTCATAACTGTTTTTCTTTAGAGCAGAGTTGACTGCAGCATTCACTGATTGAAATTGATCCAGGGTCTCTCCTCAGGAGGTCTGGCCTGCTCAGAGAAGCTGTGCCTTGAGGTCTGACCCAGTGTGGACAGCCTTGCTCCACATTTCCCAACCTCATCCTGTCTGCCCTCCCTCACCTGGGACCTGCTTTGCTTGGAGAACTGTCTGCACTCAGGAAAAGATATGGTTTTCCTTTTATTTATTTTTTTTTAAGGAATCTAAAACTCCTGAATTTTATCATTGAAAACAGACACCTTCCATTAGTGTGTTGCACCCCAAGGTGCCACCACGGAGGTTCCCATTCCCAAAGGCAGACCCCTGCAAAGAATGTTTGAGACCTTTGGACTCCTTCGTTCCCTGAGGCCTTGCAGTGTCACAAAGGCCCCATGGTTCTGTGAGGTTCTGTAGTGTCACAATGGATGTTTGGTTCCATGGGGTCCCACAGTGTCACTGTGGTCTCCTTTTCCCTGTGGCAGCCAGCAGCAAGACCCACTGGCAGGGCCAAATGCCTGGGAAGAAGGAAGAATGGGGATATTTGGAGTGATGGTTTTTGTCTTCCCAGGTCACAGTGACGTGGGATGGAGCCCTGCTGTCCTGGACATGGCTGAACACTGGCCAGCCCATGGAAGGGGGAAGAGACAACAACCTCTGGGCATGGAACTACAACAGCAGAGAGGTCAGGCTGAAGGCTGGGTTTAAAAGACTGTCACCAGCACAGTAAGCATCAATGTGAGAGGAAAGATGTGTGTTAGTGTCATTACAAATCATTTGATGGGTGAAGGGATGGGTGTCATTGTCTTTGAAATAGGTCATAATGTTTCTACTGACTTTGGGCAGCAGGTTTGTTATGGGGCTCAGGCAGCTTGGCTCCTGAAGCAAAGGGTCTGCACAAGGCTGAACTTCTGAACTTCAGGGGGAATGCCAGGTTCAAGGAGGATATGGGGCAGGATGTTCAGGAAGGCTGTACCTTCCTAGTGACTCAGCCAATGGTGAAAGAAAAAGGGCAACTTGTGGCCAGGAGTTCAGGATAAAAGGAAGCTGAGCCCTCTGAAACCTCAACAGAGAAAACCCTGTGGTTGTGTGCCCCATGAACTCTCTCCCTTTATTCAAATAAAGTTGAAGGTGTGCTCTGTTTCCTTTCTGGACACAAACCTAAGGCGTTTGTGGATTTTCCTGATAGTGACAACATGGAATCTCATGGAACCAAGTGCCCACAGTTTCACAGCACAGCCTCATAGAGCGCTGGAGACCACTGTGTCAAAATGGGAACACATGGAACAACGGCTCCACTGTGACACTGCAGGGCCTCATGGAATGCAAGAGATCATCCTGATGGAATGGAAACTCATGGAACCAAGTGCCCACTGTTTTACAGCGGAGGCTCATGGAATGCTGGAGACCATTGTGCTGCAATGGAAACTCATGGCAGAAAAACTCCACTGCTACCCAGCAGGGCCTCGTGGAATCCAAGAGACAGTTGTGATTCACTGGAAATGCATGGAATCAAGGCTCCATATTGACAAAGCTGGGCCAGATGGAACCAAGCAGAACACTGTGATGCAATGGAACCTCAAGGAACCAAGGGTCAATTGTCAACATATCAAGCTCTCATAAAACTAAGAAGAACCTTGTGGCACAATGGATTCTCATGGAACCAAGGCCCCATTGTGACAAAGTGCAGCCTGATGGAAACCCTGTGCCACTGGGACATTTTCAGTCTTGGAGGGAGCAAGTGCCCATTGTGACACAGCACAGCCTCGTGAACCACAGGAGAGACAGTGACACCATGGAATCTTGGGGAACCAAGTGTTAATTATAAACACAGCATGGACTCATGGAGCCCAGGAGACAATTGTGACACCGTGGAATCACATGGAAGCAAAGGTCCACTATTTCATATTGTGACCTCAACAGAGCACTGGAGACCATTGAAAAAATGTGGAACAAAGGTTTCCTAGGGACACAGCAAGGCCTCATGGAATACAAGAGACCATTGTGATGGAATGGAAACTCATGGAATAAAGTGCCCAGTGTTTCGTGGTGTGACCATACGGAACCCAGGAGACCATTGTGATACAATGGAATCTCAAGGGGGTCAATTGTCAACCTATTTCTGATAAGTAAACTTTTTAAAAGGGAGATATATTAGGATCCACGGATGATCTGTGGTTTAGAGAGGGTTAATGAATGAGATTTGTTTTGAGAAGTATTCCCTGACCAAGGCTGTTGGCCTGGAGATGAAGAAGAGAAGAAGAAAAAGACAATAAGCGAGAAGAAACCTGCAGCTGTGGAAAACTTTTTTAGAAAAGTCTTGGGAAAAACAGAGGCGTAGGTGGGTTTTACACCAATGAAAGTTATGTTAATCTACTGTGGCCAAGGAACAAATTGTAAACTTTGTAGAGTGTATAAAAGACAGCCTGTTGTTGTAATAAACAGATGTTAGCCTTCTGAAGTATAGTGTGTGTCTTGCACGCCGCACACGCCTCTATAGCAACAGGAAGGCCTTGTAAAATCATGCCTCAGGCCTGTTTTTTCAGCTAAGTAGAAAAGGTCTGTGGGACTCAGCTGAATTAGGAGTAGAAAAACATGTTATATAATCATCGCACGTTTGCATTGTGGTGTATGATGGTTGGTTGAATTATGTTTGTTATGCTATAAAACACTGTAACTGATAATGGGCGAACTGCTTGAAAAGGCTGTTTAAATTAAAACATCTCTCCTGTGCACTCTGTGTCACTATGGATCCTCACCCACATCAACCCAAGGCTGTACTTTGGCCAAGTGGGGCCTCATAGCACACAGATGCCACTGGGTCTTTGCCTGGCTTAGTGGAAACAAGGCTCCATTATTGCACAGCAGGGCCTCATGGCACCCAGGAGAGCACTGTGACCCAAGGCAGTCTGGGGAACCATCAGCTGTAAATGCAGCTGGGCCTCATGGAAGCCAGGTGCCCCTTGGATATTGCCAGGGCACGTGGAACTCAGTGTCCACTGTGACACAGCACACCTCATGGAACCCTGCAGACCATTGGGACAACCTGGAATATCACGGATCCAAGGCTCTACTTTAACCAATTGGGGCCTCACAGGACACAGGTGCCACTGGGACATTGCCAGGTCTTGTGGAGTCCAGTGTCCATTGTGATGTGTCACAGCCTCATGGAAACATGGGGACCATTCTGATGCAATGGAATCTCATGGAAGCAAGTGTCAGTTGTGAACACGGCACAGCCTCAGGACCTAGGGGAAAGTGGGACCATGCCAAGGCTCGTGGAAACAAGGGGCCATGTGACACAGTGGGGCCTCTTGGAACCCAGGAGAGCTATTGTGGGGCAGTGGAATCTGATGGAGCCAAGTGTCAATTGTCAAAACAGCAGGGTCTCATGGAACCCAAGTGACCATTGTGACTCCATGGAATCCGTGGAACAAACTGACAGGTTTCATGGAACACAGATGCCACTGGGACATTGCCATTGGTCATGGAACCAATGTGTTGTGTCCACTGTGACACAACCAGGCCTAATGGAACAGAGGAGACCGTTGTGACATAAGAGAATCTCAAGAAACCAAGGCTGCATTGTGACACAGAGGGGCCTTATGCAACCAAGGAGACTATTGTGAGGCAATGGAATGTGCTGGAACAACAGGAAAATTTTCAAGACAGCAGGGCCTGATGGAACACAGTGCCAATGGGACATTTCCGAGGCTCATGCTAGCAAGTGTCCATTGTGACAGAGCCAGGCCTAATGGAACACAAGAGAACATTGTTACCCAGTGGAATCCCATGGACGTGTCCACTGTTTCATGGTGCAGCCTTATAGAGTGTTGGAGGCAATTGTGTTGCAATGGAATATCCTGAGACTGTTGTGACAAACCTGGGCTTTATGAAACCAAGGAGAGCACTGTGATGCAATTGTTATAAATGGATATTTGGATATGCTCGATTTTGTCCAATTAATTAAACAACAAAGTTAAATTTAGCAGCAATTTATTAATATTAGCAGTTGTATATAAATGAATACAATCAAAATATATTAGTTACATAAATTTGAGTAAATACAAAATTTGCCAGTATTTTAGTATATAATTGATGTTTGAGGTTCAAATAAATCATAAGCTAAACTGACTGGGGGATACCCCGACCGGGTACGGGCAGGGCCATTCCTCTCACACTGTACCAAATCAGTCAAGCTGAAAATCTCACTTATATACTGTTTGCTAATACATATTAATACAGAATCTTCTAGAACGCTCCTCCTCATTTCTATTCCTAAAATCTACGTCACTGTGTTGTGTTG